>NC_056563.1:34214762-34239028 GCF_013358625.1 Macadamia integrifolia | reverse complement strand
GGGGCAAAGATGATCTAGATGGCAGTGCCATGCTAAGTCTGATGTAAATAAAAAACCAATGATAATTAAAAAGGACAATCTCTATTCCTTATTATCTATTTCCAGTGGGGGTTTCCTTAGTTCTGTTGTATATTTATTATTACGTGATCTCTGAATATCTCTTTTTGTTACCTCAGAGTATCAGGTCCCTTTCTAGTTTCTACTTTATAGTCTATCTTTATCAGAAAAAATTGGAATCATTTGCAGACAGAAACTGACCGCGAAGCAGGGGGAAATAAGGGTGTTTCAGACAAACAGATACGTCTAAAAATCTACTCTCCCAATGTTCTTGATATCACACTGGTGGATTTGCCAGGAATAACAAAGGTTCCGGTTGGTGACCAACCATCTGATATTGAGGCACGGATTAGAACAATAATATTGTCTTACATCAAACATCCAAGTTGTTTGATTTTAGCAGTTACACCAGCAAATGCAGATTTGGCAAATTCAGATGCACTTCAGATCGCAGGCACTGCTGATCCTGATGGTAAATCTGCTTCGATGCTTTAGTGAGTTTGAATTTCATACAATTTGGTTGAAAAAGGGACATTGTAATGGCAAGAGGAAGTGTTTTTTGTTCAGCTCTGAGGCTTTTTATTGGTGTTTCGTTTTGCAGGTTATCGGACTATTGGTGTAATCACAAAGGTGGTTGATCCCCCTCCCCTCTCCACGAAAATAATAATAATAAATAAATATAATATTTTGGCAACTTTTGCAATCTTTTGTGATTCTCTGATGAGATGTTGCAATAATATCCTCCTCTTTGTGGCCTCAGTTGGATATCATGGACAGAGGCACTGATGCTCGTAATTTTTTGCTCGGAAAAGTGATTCCACTTCGACTTGGTTATGTTGGTGTCGTGAACCGCAGTCAAGAGGTAAGTCTGTTCCTTTAACATTTGCCAATGTCACTTTAATTTTGTAGTTGCATGTATAGTTGCATACTGAAGCTGATGTTTTGGATCGAATTTTGAGATAATCTTCTGTGCTCAGGGAGTTGAGTTTCTTTTAAACATATTCTCTCACTCTCTCTCTCTCTCTCTCTATATATATATATATATATATATGAAAAATCGTATTGTAACCGAAGGGGTGAACTAAGAAGTTGTAACTTTGCTTTTTTCCCCTTTTATACATTTTATTTTTCCCAATGAGGGTAAATCCTGTCATTTAACTTAAATAATGCATTAATGTTTTTCAACTTTTTGAAAACCCTCTTTTATATTTTTTTGGGAATAAGACAAGGAGTAATTAAAAGAAGGTGCATTCTATTATATATATATATATATATATATATATAAAACAACGACGACAAACTAAGCCTTAACCCAACTTAATGAGGTTGGTTACATGGATCCAAACAACAAAATATGGAGAACTGAATCCTAAACAGAGGAAGGGGGGTTAAGAGATGAAAAGTGAACAATGGAACATGACAAATGAAAGATGCAGAATGCAAGTAAGCAAGGTGTAAAGTGAAAGGTGAAAGATGAAGGTAAGGGGAAAGAAGAACAACTCAACAAGTAAGGAGAATCTCAGCTAAATGGGGTCGACTATATGGATCTTTGCTCTCCAATAGGCTCTATCGGAGGCCATACTTGAAACTAGACCCAAACTACGCATATCGTTCCTCCTCACCACTTCTTCTATGGTTATTTTAGGCCTGCACCTAGCTCTTGTAGCTTCTTCAATTCTAGCCATGTCACTCCTTATTGGGGCATCGCTAAGCTTCCGTTGAACATTACCATACCACCTCTGATGCAGATTAATAACCAAAATAAGCTTGTTTTATTAGGAATAAGCCTAGGGTTGGGTTGTATATGTGTCGGGCCTTCAATCCATGTGGTTGGGGAGTATTTTACCGCTTTTATGGGTCTAAAAGAGGGGCTCTAAGATTGAGTACGGGATTACTAGTTAGTTTATATTTTTCGTTGGTTTCATTTTTAGTTGGGCTTTAATGGGGTTAATTAGTTTCTAATTTCAGTCATTCGTTAGTTTCTAAATTCAGTCAAAAGTTAGTGTCTAATTTCAGTCTTTGTATTTTCGTAGTTTCTATTTTTAATTTTAGTAACTAGAGGTCTTGTGTTTATTTAGTTTGCTATTTCAGTTTTTGGAAACTAAAGGTAGCTTCTATTTCTTGTAATCACCCTATCATTATTATAAATAAAGGAGAGGACTTCCATTAAGCCCCACGATTTATGAATGAAAAAAAGAAGCTTGCTGCTATGTCTCTGCTGGGACTGCTGTGTGTTTGATCACAGTGGAAGAGAGTGGTGTTTGATCCATTCGACTCAGGGAAGCCCGGGAGGATTTGCTACTAGTGTTATTCTTTCTTCAAGTATTCTTTTTATCTTTTCTAAGGTATTCAAGGAGTTATATTGCTGGTCTACTGTTACAGGTATATAAATCAAAATTTTTATCAGTTCTGTCCAGCGATAGAGAAAGTTCTGTGAATGATTCTCAGATTCTGTCCAGGCCTATTCCCCTTTCTGTTTGGTCTGAAATTTTGACCAGAGATTCCCTTCACCTGGGACAGAACTTGATCCACACTGGAGACTATTCTGATCTGTGGTCTGCATGATATTCAAAATCACCATATTCTGTCCTGTAGTGCTAACGATTCTGTTTTCAGACCTGAAACAGGGATCGGTTGATTGGTCTGCTTACCTCTGATTATTTGAAGTCTGGTTATGTGTGTTGAGTGACTTTTTGGACTTAATTTTCTGTACCCTAGCTACCCTTTTTAGCTAGTCCTATCCTGGTCTCAGAATCCTTGATTTCTGAACTCGGCAGACTTGGTTTCCAGATCTGAAATTTAATCTGATTTAATTTGTGTCGCTGTTATTGGTTGTTCTTTGATTAAAAGATCCTGCAGTTGAAGGCTTGGTTAGTCTCTATCTATCCTAGTCTTACATTAACCTCAAACGGCTTTCTCAGAGCTTTTGTCATTGATTGGGGCAACTCCAACTAATTTCATTGTGATTGAAGCTAATTCAAAGCTATAAGCTAGCAAGTTAGGTGGGTATATAACCATAAGCTGAAAGAAAGGCAATAGAGACAACATTGACTTTTCAACAGAGGCCATGGGGCGCTATTAGGTAGTAGGCTCTTTGGCGGCTGCCTTCGTGCCATGTGGAAAATATCATTCCCAAATGTGACTTCATGTCCCTTTGCTTTGATAGCCAACAAGTTATTTCGTATAGGGGTGCTTCTCTGCTTCTCCTGTTGCGATTACCTCTCCTCTATTTTAAAGGTAAAGGCCCACCAGAGAGAAGCAGGTGCTTTCATGAATGAATGCGGTAAACAAAAAAAATCTTATAGTTATATATCAGGGACAGGGAACCAGCCCAGCTCTAATATGCTCATTTCTTACTTTATCCTTCCTAGTTTTGCAACACATCCATTTTAACATACTCATCTCTGCCACACACATCTTCTCTATATGACATTTCTTAACTGCCAAACATTTTGCTCCATACATCATAGCCAGTTGCACAACGTCTTGTAGAATTTTCTCTTAAGCTTCAGAGGGATACTCCTTTGACATACGCATAGCTTTGTCTGGTTTATTGATGGTTGTGGTGTATTTTGACTAGCTTTTGTTCAAGAAAATGTTTCTTCCCCCCCCCCCCTCTTCTCTACTTGGTCCTGGGAGCAAGTCGTGGGTTTTAGTCAATGCAGGAACAGGTAATGTTGAGGACTTTACGAAACCTTCAAACCCTGCAGGTTATGTTCCAGGAAAGCACCTATAAAATATTGGAGTTTATAGGCCTCTTGGAGGAAGTGAAATTTAAATTGATTAGCTATATTTTTGAGATAAACAATATAACAGGGGAAAGGAAGAAACAGGAGAAATTTAGCTTTATGACAAATAGGAAGGGAAGAAATATATATGGGAACTTGAAAATTATGATATGAATGCAATGGAATTTGAAACTCACGCGTATAAGCAAAATCCACACCATACAATTGGTAAAGATGAGATTTCTCTCTCTCCCCCTGAAGTTTAGTCAAAGTCTCCGCCACCCTGCAGATCTTAATCTAGCAACGGCACCTGGGACCGCACTGCTGCCGCTGTCCTTTGGGCACGTAATGTAGAACTAGAATCAACAAGGTCAACCTAGTTCCAAAGACAGCAGGATACTCTCAAAGAACACCCAAACAACCACCAAATAATCAAGGACAGGGTACTAACAAGACTGAAGTCAATAAGCAAAGACCAGTACAATCGACCTCAATAAATTATCGACTCTGTAACTGAGATAATAAGCAGGAGAATCAAGACTGAAATCATCAACTAATGAAGTCAAATCAATGAGGAATAGTATCAGCAACCAATCAGCAACAATCAACACAGATCGATTCACAAATCTGGGCAGAAATTAGGATCGGCCAGAATAGGGAAAATATGCATTACTTCCAAGGCCCTGGTCTGATTGACTCCAAACTAGGGTCGAACCACCCTCTTACTTGGCCTAACAATCGTTCAAATTGGAGATTCATCAAGTGGCTGATTGTCCAGATCAGTGAAGGGTCAGCAGGGGAAAATCTGGATTTCTAAACAAAAACCAGAAATAAGAAAGACCAGATCACTTACCTGAGATGGCTGAAGCAGAATAGTAACAAGAAGAAGAATACCAGAAGGTTAATAGGATCCACTTGGGCTTCTCGCTGTAGAGTGTCGACCAGATCAGATACCAGTCCCTAAGCCTTGATCAAACACTAGGTAGTCTCAACAAAGACCCAGCAGCAGCAGCAAGCTAGTAACTGGTTTCATAAAATCGTGGGCATTGTGGGAGCCCTTCTCCTTTATTTATAATAATGACGGGGTTTACAAATAATAGAAACTAACTTTAGTTTCCAAAAAACTGAAATAGGAAACTAAATAAAAACAAGTCCTCTAGTTTCCAAATCTGGAAATAGAAACTAGGAAATAAAAATACTGGAATTAGAAACTAACTAATGACTGAAATTAAAAACTAATTAACGACTGAAATTAGAAACTAATTAACCCCATCACAGCCCAAACTGTGGGCCTAATGACTAGACCTGGTCGACCCATACTAGCCACAGTCGACCCTCGCCTTCCTCCTTGAATATGTCTTCAATTCTGTATCGGCACGCCTCCTACGCTCTTGCAGCAAGCCCCTTTGGGAAATACGGCTTTCATAATACATGAAGCAGCTGAAAGATAGCTCTTCGATCGCTATATTCTTGCGATAGCTAAGGATGAAGAGCTATAGCGAAACCCTTAAATCTAATTTTTTTTGCTTTGTTCCTGAACAACGGTCATTCTTTACGGCTGGCCCGACCACACCCCGAAAGCCCGGTCTGGGGAAAGCTATAGCCTATAATATGGAACTGATCTGACGGAACTGGGAAAATGGAACAAGATCTTGATCTCAATAAGGAATTAGAATTAGGAAGGGCTGGCAAGTATCAATGAAATAACAAGGGGTGATAGTGGCAGCTGGCATGGATGGGTTTCCACCAGGTGAAAATCAGTTTGGTCCTTTTTCTCTTGGAGAGGAGCCCAAGGGTCTTTTATCTTCCCATGGCCAAGGCTGCCATACCTCCTCCTCGGAGAAAAATAATGACTCAGCTGTCCTTTTGCTGCTGAAATAATGATTCAGCTCTTCTTTTGCTGCTGACCAAAATAGAAGTCTTAATCTCCTCAATGGCTAGTGTCTGCGTTCGTTTTGTTTCATCTTTGCTTCCTTGCATTTTTTCCCTTTGAGGCTTGCCCCCTTACCTTCTTCCTTCTTTCATATATCATTCAGCTTTTAGGCTTTTCTCAAGAAAAGATTAATGTCTCAAAAAAGAGAAGCTTCAGATAGCCACCTCACGTCATTTTCTGCATGCCCTGATCCTTAAAAGAAGGCTTGCTATACTGTAAGCAAAAAAACTTGCTCAAATTGCTGCTATTCTCTAATGATTTGTAATACCTGAAGTCTTGACCTGCTGATGTCCAAAATTACTTTATCCTTACCCCTCTAGTTACTGCAGATATGAAGTGCCCTTATTTATTTATGGCATCATTTTTACGTTAAAACTCGTAACGGTTGCTTCAGCAGCATGAATTCACTTGTAATAGCTAGTGTTCTCCCATACGCATATAGAAACGTTCTTAAGATGCAAAAGTTGTCTCTTGTCTATTCTGGTTTTTATTTGAATCCCATTATTCTTTCATTTAGGACTAAGTCTGCTAATGCTATCGATTGAAGTTATATTTAAGAGGTGGCATGTTGTTGTTGAGTAGTACACTTGTATTATGTTAAAATGAAGATTTTTGACATATAGGGCTGTTGAATGATCTTTTGGTTGTAAACCATTGCAATATACTTTTGCTGGCATGTCTATTGCATATGTTACTGATGCTTTTGATATACTTGTTTCATGATATAAACCAGGATATCATTCAGAACCGAAGTATCAAGGATGCTCTTGCTTATGAGGAGAACTTCTTCCGCAGTCGTCCTGTATGACTATAGTGTTTTTGATGGCTTCATTAGCAGATCTGGTGAGTATGTTGTTGATTTCTGATATAGTTATGATTTGTTTACAGGTGTACAATGGTCTTGCTGATCGTTGTGGTATGCCTCAGTTAGCAAAGAAGTTGAACCAGGTAGGGTTGCTCACCATCTATTCATTTATTGATGATAGGTTTCAAACTTTGTACACCTAAATACCTAATCATTGTAATTTATGTGCAGATTTTAATACAACATATCAAGACTGTACTTCCAGGGTTAAAATCTCGCATAAGTTCTGCCTTGGTTGCTGTGGCAAAGGAGCATGCAAGCTTTGGAGAAATTACTGAATCAAAAGTATGTTTTGTTGTCTGTCATCATTCCCATTTTACCAACTCAGAGATATGGGAAAGAAGAAGATGCCAGCCTGCTTTGTCTGCTAAAACATTGATAGAACAGTAGAAAAACAAAATTTGTAGCTCTTTTCTGTTCTGATCAAGTCTATGATAACTTGGTTGATAAACTTGACCTTGATGTAAGATGTAGTCCACGATGTGAACTGCTGTTCATGTAGTATGTTTTATTCCACTATATCCTTCATTGTTGATATTCATCATGTTTGGGATTGTTTCTTTCTTTCAAATCTGGGGAGTTTTCTGTGCTGTTACACAGCTACGCTTTGCATGTTTCTCATTGTTAACTGTTAAAATTTGGTTTTGTTAAACTTCTAATTACTGGTTTTACTTTTACATCATTCTAGTTCTTATTTCTCCACTGTCTTCCTTACAGGCTGGGCAAGGGGCTCTTCTCTTGAACATTCTTACAAAATACTCTGAAGGTAAATATGGCTCGGCTTCAAGGAGGAAAATAGAGGCTTGGCTTCGAGTGTTTTGTTTTTTGTTTGTGCCATACGGAGCTGCCAACTAGTTCCTTATGTGATTGGTTCTGACTCATACTTCTCATTTCACATTCTTGTATAGTTGTATGTGTCTTAGTTACAAACTTCACATTGTTTTAGGAAATTAAGCCAAAATTTTGGCTTCATCCCATAAACCATTAAGTTGTTCATATATGAAATGTTTCACATCAGATTTCCTACTTTTTCAGAATTTGTTTAGTTACTGATTTATTTTGAGAAAATTTTGTTAATTTTTCCAAAATTGTGATTCCAGCTGAAACTGAGTTGTGGTCCATTTCTCAGAAGGTGGTCTGAATATTATGGGCTTGGGTTACAAACCCAGCCCAGTTTGTCTATTATGTCTCATGTCCAATATTTGGCCATGTTAAAAAAAGATTTTTGTATATTGGGGTGGGAGGGGATCACCGATCTACATTTTTATGATATATATATTTTTTTTGTCTGGATGTCCAATCCAGTGGTCTGGATCATCCAGATTGCCCGCTCCAGATTGTTATAACCAGGAACGATCTGGAGTCTGGACTACGATACCAATCTTTAATACCTTGCTTTGTAACAATGGGGACTCAAGCTTTTAACTTAAATCTCTTACCTTAACCACTATTCCAATCGCAGCTCTTGTTCCACTGACCTTGAAATGCGTATATACTACAAATTTATAATTCATGATTCAAACGTAATATTTAATACATATGCACAGCTGTATCTTTAATATGTATCTAATATATGTGACCAAAAAGTTACCAAAATAACCAAAAGATCCAAAAATTTTATGTTAGTAACCGAACTGATTGGCCACGAATACAAAATTTACAATGAGGTCTCTCATGCTTGACCTACCTGCTGCAACTTATAGATTACTTGTTTTTGACAGCCTTTGCTTCAATGGTGGAGGGGAAAAATGAACAGATGTCGACATCAGAGCTCTCTGGAGGAGCACGAATTCATTACATCTTCCAGTCAATCTTTGTGAAGAGCTTGGAAGTGCGTAATCTTACATGCTTTTTCATTTTTTGCATTTTTGTTTGAATTGGGACTGGATTTGTGGGCACTTTTGCTTGAGCTTTTTCCATTGAGGAAATTTGTATTGTGACCCTGAGGATGGATTTTAGATTACATTTTTATTTTTTAAATTATGAAACCTGTTGTTCCAGTTGAGTCAAAACGAGTTCCAGAAATATGTTAGAACTTTAATTATTTAGAGATTTGGAGCCAATTCTGTTCACAGGGGATAGGAAATTGTCAAAGTTTTCCAGCTGGCACTCCCCACTTGAAGTTGTGGCTAAACTCAACACAGATAGATGCTCCTTTTGTAATGTGGGACCTTTGTGTATTGCAGGGAAGAGTGGTTGGAGTTTTTCAGGGCCTATTGGGGAAGGAGACTACTAGACCAGAATCGATCTCTCTAAAAACTAGACTTCCTTTGTTGAGCAAGGGCGGGCTTCTTGCTAGTGGAAGGGGACTCAGAAAATGTGGTTAGATGGATGACAGATTCCAAAGGAGTTCCTTTGCGCTACAATCACCTGATTGGGCCAATTAAACAGCTTTCAGTTTGTTTTGACATTGAGTTTCATTGGTGACCAACAATTGCAAAGGAGTTTGTGGATGATTTGGCAAAGCAAGGGGTAGTAGATCTGTTTTGGGGATTCTTTTCTGTTGAGATGTAGCCAGTCCATAGTTGTATTGGGCTGGGGTTGAGCGGTGGCTTTTATATTGTAATTTAGTTATCCAAAAAAAAAAATTGTTAAAAACTTCAAGCCACTAGGTTTTCCATTAAGGCTCGGTTTGGATTAGGAGAGTCCAGATAGCTGGGAATTAGTCATCTTTGTGTTATATTTTTTTATCATTAGTTATCCAGGAGTCGGATTAGATTGCCAACCGACCAGCTAAATCCCACATCTTAATAGTAGTCAGATTCCAAATATTTAGGAGGAGGTCCCGATTGCTATTGGTCATGAAATTTACGCTCATAAAATTCCCACACTCCCATGTTACTTGACAATAGCTACCATGTATTTTGAAGATTATCGGTTGTTCGGACCCCACAATCCAAACTGAGCCTGATGGGAAAAAGAAAATGGGATCTTGTGCCTTGAATAGTTACTGAGAGCGGGAGGGGAAAATATGCATTGATTAGGATTGGCATCAAATGTCCTTAAATAGAGCTAAATTGTGAAACCAGATTTGTGTTGATGATCCCATTTCTTGGGATAAGGCTTTATTCAGTTGCGTATTGTTTAAAAAGAAACAGGAAAATGGAAGACACAATTTCCATTCTCATATCATCTAGAGATTAGTGATTTTGATTCTGTCTCTTTGAGTTTGAGAGAGGAACATACTTCAGATACTGCTGACTCTTTTAACATCTCCCATAAGTGGAAAATGCCGACTCTTCAACATCTACATCGAGTGGAACCTTCAGAACATACAAAGATGTAACAAATCATCCACAGCTCGACACAAACCCCAGCACTATGCACAAACTCCTGCTGACACCATTTTTACCCGACGTATTTTCAGAAGCCTTAATATTTGAACCCTCCTTCTACACCTCAAATCGGCACCTTGTGTTCCTCAATGTACTCTTTTCTAAATAGGAGAATATTGCAGTTCCCCAGGAATTTCAATCCTTCAATTGTTTATCCACACCTTCAATCCCAAAGAACTATACTCTGATCTGTTCATCCCAGAGAATAAAATCTTTAGTTTCTTGCTCATTTAGGAGGCATATGTCCACAGCATCCATCTTATTGGATGTATCAGATTAAAAATGTCCAATTTGGGACTTTTTCCTGATTTAAAGACGCCTATATTTTTGTTCTTACAGCGAAAAGTTTAAAGGGGCCAGGAGCAAGCTCTAATTCTGTTGATTATTTAGATAAAGGTGCATGGTTGGGAAATGGATCAGATTCTCTTGTATGTGAAGACTCTCCTCTTAACTATCTTGAGCAAGGGTTTACCTAAAAGCCGCCAATTTCTTTTCAAATTTCCCCTGCTTTTGCTGACTTTAGAGGAGCAGCAGATATTAATTATAGGTGAAGAAAATTAATTAAAAAATATTTTTAAAATTTTCTCAACTTTTGACAGCATTTCACTCTTCACTTGCATAATTCATGTGGGTCATCCATCACCAACTAGACGCATAAAAGAATGTCCCTCATTCATTGCCTTATTATATAACATCTTCCCTTTAGGCAGTTGGCATGCCTTAGAACACGATTTGAAGAAGTATTATTGATATATGCTACTAAATTAACTGTTTACTATCTCAAGCATACAATGTGGAAACTGTTGCAGGAAGTGGATCCATGTGATGATTTAACTGATGATGACATTCGTACTGCTATTCAGAATGCAACTGGTCCCAAATCTGCTTTATTTGTACCTGAGGTTGGTTTGTAGCGCTTTGTTACTGTCCTGGTGTGGAACTTCTTCTGTGGCTTGAGTCCTCTTTGGTCAGAAACCTCTGCAGATTTTTAATTCATGTAAACAGCAGAGAACACTTCCATTGGCTGCCTTTGGATGTTTATTTAGTTATTTTTGTTCAGGAAAAAAAAAAAAAAACTACCTTTGTTAAACGCAGCCAATGAGAGTGTCTTCTGGATTTCTCAGTGAGTTCACCCATTGAGGATCTGCTATCACTTCTATGTAAGGTGGTGAAACTATGATCTTTCTTTGCGCCCGTCTGTTTGTTCATAATTTTGTATTTTGATGATGCTGATCGCTCATTTTGAATATGCAAAATTTAGGTTCCTTTTGAGGTTCTTATTAGAAGGCAGATAGCCCGTTTATTAGATCCAAGCCTTCAGTGTGCAAGGTTTATCTATGATGAGTTAATAAAGGTATGGTCCTCTGTTAAGTATAGATTTTTGGCATGTATGAAAACTTTCATTATATATTTGGGACATTAAATTTATGTGATTTCAATTTCACTTCAGATGAGCCACCGTTGTCTGGCCAGCGAGCTCCAGCGGTTTCCTGTTCTTAGAAAGCGCATGGATGAAGTTATTGGAAATTTTTTGCGTGAAGGCCTTGAACCTTCAGAGACGATGATTGGGCACGTTATTGAGATGGAGGTATGAGACATATGCCTGCTATTCGAGATTAATATTTGCAGTCAGAAAGAAAGAAAGAAAGAAAAAAACTCTTATGTGAGTAGTCCATGATATGTTGGCAGGTATCTAATCGATATGGTTGTGTCCAGAACTTCCCAAAATCAACCGTATTGATTTAGAAGCTATTATAATTAAGACCCCAACATCCATAATTGAGAGAGGCTGTCCATGGGGACCAGGCAACACCACTAAATGATGCCTAACTAGGTTGCACCTATGTATCCACGGTGTCAAAAGTAAGAAATTGGAGATCAGATCAGTGTCACTGACGATCCCCATTTGGATCTGTCAGTCTGCTCATTTATGAGATTGGCTGGATTGGTGTCTGGCGATCTCTACAGGGATCTGTTTGTATGCCTGATCGGATACCTATTTTTGAAACCTCTGCCTGGTCCTCTGTCCAGAAAGAGGCAAATGAAAACACGGGACTCAAAGAATTGTATTAGTTATTAGAGTTACCTTTTATTATTATTAAATATTAGAATATGGCTCGCCTTGAGTCATGGGCTTGCTTTATAGTTGGGTTTATTTAGTTGCCTTATACTGTTTTACATATTTTCTGTTGGTCTTTGGAGTCTGTTTAGTTCTTTTAAAATGCATTACACTTAGGTTCTGTGTATAAGTTGGTTAGGATGCTTTTTCCTTTTCTTTATGAGTAGGGTTCTAGGGCTGTAAAATGATGAATTTTAGTTGTGGAAAGTTGAATTGAATTTAGAAAAACCTTTGGGTGTTTTATCTGGTTTTTGGGCTACTGATAGTGGCTACTTGCTGTTGTATTTTTCTGTGTTGTTATTACTTCTTTCCTTTTTTCGCTTTAGATGTTCATGGTTAAGCTTATCTTCTTCAGATGATTTTTTCAAACAGTTAAGGATCTGATTACTTTGGACTTTATAATCTGTTGGTTTGTATCAAAATCTGTGAAGTTTGAAATCTGTAGTGATTTAAGATCAATGGGTGCGAAACAAGAAAAGACAAGAAATAGACACTTTTGAGGGTGATTTAGGGATGGCTTTGGTAGGTGATATGGTGTGGGGAAGTCGCTTGGGGTGTTTTGGAAGTACAACAGAAGCCACTGAATGAACCAGAAAGGACGGATAATTTGGTATTTAGATCAGAGGAGAAAAAGAACAAGAGGTGAAACTAACTTGGGGAGAATGGGTATGATAATATATGGATAGATTTGGGGGACTAACATATATGACCTTAACAAGAGTTGAATGGGAGAATGGGATTTGTGTACCTGACTCGATTAGGTAAGGCTTAGTTGAATCGAGTTCTGAAGCTTGGTTTTTAGCTGGTCAACCATCTACTACTTTTCATAGGGGAATGGATGATTGGAATTGATTTTATAGCTTCTTGATGCCAGCTAGGGCTTGGAGAGCATGTCTCAGAAAGTTTGAACTGAGGATTTTATTTTGCCGATGTCCTGCTTCTCTTTTTCACAGTTTATTTCTCAAGTTAATTGTAGATTAGTCAAGCATGATTTGGAGGTGCTTAACTAGAGCGAATGTCTTTAACTATTGGGATCAGACTGAGGGATACCAGCAGATATGCCAAAGTTTTCCCCTCAAGCTCGGCCTGCTTAAGCCAGATTGGATGATCTGTATTAGGATTGGAGTCTGCATCTACCTGGTTTTAAAACCTTGCTAGAACCTTAAAAAAGTGGTTAACAGGGCTTAGTTGTCATCAATATACTTTCCACGTAGGAATCCAGTTGAGGCTTCAGAATGTCTTTGAAGCTTATAGATTGGAGGAGTTTTCTAGGTTGCCTTCTGTAAATTGATTCCCAAAGGACTTGGTTGGAACTGGATATGTGCACCTACTGGCCTACTATTATCTCAATGCAACAGGCTATGTTGCCACCATGCCCTTGTGTTCATCCAAATTTTTTTTTTCTCTTTACTCTTAGCCTTATTCAAAATTTTACTGTACTGAGCTTCCAATTTCATTTTGTATTATGCCCCATTTATTGCTAAAACCTGTGTATCCTTTTCTGTAGATGGACTATATTAACACTTCACATCCAAATTTTATTGGTGGAAGTAAAGCTGTAGAGATTGCACTCCAGCAAATCAAGTCCTCTAGAGTATCTGGTGCTTTACCTAGAGGAAAGGTATGCTTGTCATGCATTTGAAAGAGTAAATAAATAAAAGTTTTTATCTAATTGTATCTGAATGTGAGGGCCATTCACTATTTTGCACATTCTGGATTTAGGATGGGGTAGATTTTGATAAAGTACCGGCATCCGAAAAAAGTCTGAAATCTCGAGCCATTCTTGCTAGATCGCCAGCGAATGGAATTATTGCCGATCAGGTATGTTTGATCTCATGTTTGTTGTCTTATAATTGTCTTAATGTTATAAAATGTTACTACCATGAGATTTATGAGAACCTAATTAATTACAACTCAGCACTGCTCACTTGGCTTGATTTATTATTGTTTCTAATGCTTTTGCCCAATGCTGAACAGGGAGCTCGGCCTGGTACAGATAATGAGAGACCTGGTATGTCAGGTAATTTGTTCCACAATAAGGAGAGTTTCATATTGTGTTTGGTACTAAGATTAGCATGCCTTTTCAACTTTCTGGTAATAATCTGATAATCATAAAAATTTCAATTTGACAGCCATTTTCTGAAGGGTATTGAATTACTTAGGCCCCTTTTTGTTCTGAGAGGCACTTCGGTCTCCTGGATTTCAAGTAATGACTATAGAATTCTAGTTTGTTAATTAGTTGATGACTAATCAGGAAATACCACTGGTGCAAGTTGGGGAATTTCATCAATTTTTGGTGGGAGCGAACATCGTACATCTTCAAGAGAGAGTTCAATGAGCAAGTCATATAGTGAACCTGTCCACATGTTGGAGCATTCACTGTCTATGATCCAATTGAAAGAGGTGACTATACAAGACTTCCAGTATAGAGCTGAGTTGGTTAATAAATTTTTCCATATGTTTTTTTATTTGTTTTTCTCATTCATGTATTATTATTATTATTGTTATTATGTTTTTTTGTTGTTGTTATTTTATTTATGCAGCCCCCAACCATCTTGAGGCCCACAGAGACCCATTCTGAGCAGGAGGCAATTGAAATAGCAGTGACTAAACTGCTATTGAGGTCATATTACGACATTGTCAGGAAGAATATTGAAGACTCCGTTCCTAAAGCAATTATGCACTTCCTGGTATAGCTTCTAGCTCTGTTGAGAACCCAACTGCTAATGCTTCATTAATGTAACTTTCTGTGAACGCTGGTGATCCTTAACTAAATGATAGTGTAGTGATTGTAAAGGATTGTCAGGATTAAAATGTAAACACAAATTTAGGTTTTCTTTTCCAAGTTGTTTTTCTGGAAATGGTAATATTGTGATTGTAGAGGATTGCCTAGACCAGTATATGGGTGTAGTGTCCTCTCTAGATGCAAGATGCTTCTTTTTCCAAATCAATAACAATACCTCTCAGTGGTGTTTTTTTTCCTGTAACAAAACAAGTTTTGTGAATCAAACTTCGTGTTTTTTCAACAGTAACAAAACCAGTTTTGCGATACAAACTTCATCCTAATGGACCTAAATGTTGAAAACCGATCAATTTTTCTGATACTTCATCACATTCATGTCCAGGTCAACCATACAAAACGAGAGCTACATAATGTCTTCATAAAAAAACTTTACAGGTAATGTTGCACACTTATTTGGAGACTGCTTCAGTTGGCCATTGCTTGATTTTGAGGACTTCTACTTCAACAAATTGAGCACTTGGCCATGTTGTTTGTGAGTTAATTGCTTATGGCATTATTCTGTTGGTCCAAACAGAGACAACCTTTTCGAAGAGATGCTGCAGGAACCGGATGAGGTGGCAATGAAAAGGAAACGGACTCGAGAAACACTCAAAGTTTTGCAACAAGCTTTCCGGGTGGGTATATTATGATTCCGAGTATAAGAAGATATTTCGACTATATGTTCTCTTTGGTGGTATTATGACACATCAGTACTAAGGTCATGCCATTGGGTAGACCCTTCTGGGAGATATTGAGGGGGAAATATTGGCCTCATGGGTTAATGCTCACATCTATAAGAGTCGATGGCCACCATAGTTAGGATAATCTGATGTGGTCAAGTTTTCGACCTAGATATCTCAGGACACTAGCGTATTAAATGGGGCTAGTGGCATTGCTGTTACATTGGTCAACCTCCATGCTGTATTCAACAGGGATCATTTTCTAAATCTATATTGCCTGAAAAGAGCAAGAAGCTTCCTTTTTCTGGATATGGTTACTTTATTAACCTTTTTTCTTTTCTTTTCTTAAACAGACGTTGGATGAGTTGCCCCTTGAAGCTGAAACAGTTGAGACGGGTTATAGTTTGGGCACTGATCCAACTGGATTGCCAAAGATCCATGGGCTTCCGTCATCATCTTTTTATACTACAAGTAGTGACTCCAGTTTCTACTCTCCTTCACCTAAGAACCCAAAGCACCGGAAGTCATCTCACTCTGGGGAACTGCAATCACCATTGCATGCAAATGCAGATTCGAATGGTAGTGGACGCCATTCTATACTTGGATCTTATCCAACAGTTGATCTGTAAGCAATTGAGACATGTGGAGCCGGGTTTGGATGGTAATTAGTATATTCATTTAGTTTCCTTCAATGAAGAGTCTATATCTTCTTTCAACAAGATACATATATTGTCTTCCATAGAAATCCCCATTTGTTTTTGTCAACATTATAAACAGCGTGTCCAGCAAAAACCTCCATAAAAGAGTAACTAGGGCTGGCCACTGTGTTTTGCAAGAAAGCTCAACCATTATTTTCTTCCTTCCTAATCTCTTGTTGAGTGCTAGGTGCTTTGTGCCAGTTCACAAATCTTTGGGTAAGAGGGATCCACATAAACTCATTTAAATTGAAAGAACCCCATTACTCTGCTCAGCTGACCTTATCTGCTCATGTTTGCAGTGACAAGCCTTTTGGTTGTTCCCCAGTGACGTGGATACTAACAACCTGGAATTTAAAGATTGTATTATGCCTTCAATTCGTCCCTTTGGCATGAATTTTTGTTCCCCAGTTTTCAGTTTGAGTTTTACTGATGGGCAAGGACTATCTCTTTAGTATTTTAATTGTTACAACTTAAATATGGGATATTCTATATGTAGCTGCCAGTGAGTGATTTGGTTACATTAGGTTTGTAATTAAACAAGATTACTATAGTTTGGCATATGGTTATTGTTCTTTTTCTCACTTTTTTCCTTTTTTTTTTTTTTTTTGATGGAGGACAGAGTCCCAAATCCCTTCGTAAGATTAGTATGTGGTTGTCTACCTTATATTGCATAGAAAATAGCTTCAAAAGTATACAGATTAAAGACACACAAGCTCTTTGGTCCTAAGTTGGTTGGATATAAATGCAATCAGGATCAGGAACCAGGCCTATAACCGACCTTATACTAGATGCCACCTTCATTCACTTGTATGATAAGTTTGATGTCAAGTCTGGATTTTTCATGAGTTGACATAAAATCCGAACAAATCTGTAACATTGAAATCTGATAATTGGAAAATGAATTGGACATGCCACATGCCAAATCTAAGAGCTTATTGGGATATCGTCATCAAAGTCTTCATCCATCGTTATCAAATTGAAGTTATCTCCAACTAGGTCCACCCTCGTCAAATTTCGTAAATTATTCTCTTCCGAGCCAAGAGTAGTGCGGCACAGCCGACCATACCTCTGCCACACGTTACAATCTAACTCGGGTGCCTGATCATCGATATTGAAACAGAGCAACCTTCCTGTCCAACAGCTAAGCATGCAGGAGAAACTAATCATCTCATGGTCAACCACGCTGCAGCCCTATATCGCAACCAAGCAGCTCGGTCTAGTCAGCCTTTTCAATAGGTGATTTAAGAGTTCTTTTTTTCCCTACTTCTCTCTCTTTCTTTTGCAGCCAAAAATAAAAAAGAGGAGCATGTAGACCAAAACCATGCTCATCCTTTCAAACTTTCAAATGACATGGTCTTCGACATCACTAAACGTTACATAAAATCAAACCTCAAGATGGTGGGTGTGATGACATCATTAAAAAGGAGGGGAGGTGGGGGGGCACGATTGGTTACGGCTCCATTACACCGTACCAACTTACCAATAGGCACAATCATTATGCAAGCAACTCACCAAAATGCCTTTGTCAATGCAAATCGGGCCAAGCAAAGCATAGCCACCTAGCCTCACAGATAAGTCATTTACCAACTTATATTCAGTTTACATTTACATTCAATTTATACTTAATTAGTATAGATGCCAGAACTTTGCTTCACTTACCCAGTGCTCCAAACGCAGGAGCCAATGTAAAGAGTGAAAATAGAGATGACCACAACACTAAGGATTCAAAGCGAAAGTGACCGCTCAAAGCCCAACATTTGTCTCAGATAACCATTCCCAAGGTCGGTCCTAGGATCCCTACAAACCAAGCCTCGGGTCAACACACTCATGATAGCTCGTTTGAGGATAAGTAGCTGGTGCCGGGTAATCAACACCTTTCCTTTGAGCAATCTATACTCCCTCGACCTCTAGTAGAGCCCAAGGGAGTGGGGGGCATCTGATACACAAGATCTAGTCCTCCACATCTATTATGAGCACAATATTTGGTCATCAACATCTACTATGAGCACAATATCTGGTCCTCCACATCCGTTATGAACACAAGATTTGGTCCTCCACATCCGTTATGAGCACAGTATCTGGTCATCAACATCTTTTATGAACACAATATCTGGTCCTTAACATTTATTATGAGCACAACATCTGGTCATCAACATCTATTATGAGCTCGTTCTCGGACATTAACCTACCAATCTTCGTCGTGACCATCCCACACTCTGGTCAAGGCCAAGCAAGAGGTCAAAAGCCGCAATTCAAAAAGAATTATGCAAAGATTTTCTCTTACTTCACCGCATCACCTCAAGCTCGCCTGCCAAGGCCTTTAGTCTCTCGACCTTCATCAAGGTAATGGCTCAAGCAAATCAAAGACTTGAGCATCTCCTATAGATGGGATCTCAAGCATATTGAAGATCCGAGCATCCCCTACAGATGGGAGCTCGAACACATCGAAGACTCGAGCATCCCCTACAGATGGGAGCTTGAGCACGTCGAAGACTTGAGCATCCCCTACAAATGGGAGCTCAAGCACGTCGAAGACTTGAGCATCCTCTACAGATGGGAGCTCAAGCATATTATAGACTCAAGCATCCCCTACAGACGGGAGCTCGAGCACGTCGAAGACTTGAGCATCTCCTATAGATGGGAGCTTGAGCACGAAGACTTGAGTGTCTAGACCAGACAGGAGCTCAAGCGTGCTCAAGACTTGAGTGTCCCCAACAGATGAGAGCTCAAGCATGCTCAAGACTTGAGTGTCCTCACCAGACGGGAGCTCAAGCATGCTCTAGACTTGAGTGTCCCGACTAGATGGGAGCTCAAGCGTACTCAAGACTTGAGTGTCCCCAACAGATGGGAGCTCAAGCATGCTCAAGACTTGAGTGTCCCCAACAGATGGGAGCTCAAGCATGCTCAAGACTTGAGTGTCCCAACAGATGGGAGCTCAAGCATGCTCAAGACTTGAGTGTCCTGACCATATGGGAGCTCAAGCGTGCTTAAGACTTGAGTGTCCCCAACAGATGGGAGCTCAAGCATGCTCAAGACTTGAGTGTCCCGACCAGACGGGAGCTCAAGCGTGCTCTCCAATAGATGGGAGCTCAAGTGTGCTCAAGACTTGAGTGTCCCGACTAGACGGGAGTTAAGTGTGCTCAAGACTTTAGTGTCCCCAATAGATGGGAGCTTAAGTGTGCTCAAGACTTGAGTGTCCTGACCAGACGGGAGCTCAAGCATGCTCAAGACTTGAGCGTCCCCAATAGATGGGAGCTCAAGCATGCTCAAGACTTGAGTGTCCCGACCAGACGGGAGCTCAAGTATGCTCAAGACTTGAGTGTCCCCAACAGATGAGAGCTCAAGCATGCTTAAGACTTGAGTGTCTTGACCCTTCATTAAGGCATGAGCTGAAGCGCATCCAAGACTTGAGCGTCTCAACCTTTAACCCCCTCAACACTACTCTACTTCCTCAATTTTCTCAACTAGGAACTTAAGTCAGTGGGGGGCATATGATATACCATATAGTAACCTCACAAATAGTTGTAAGACATGTGGCGTTCAACCACATGCCAAGGGACTCCTCACAATTCAAGGTACCCATCTACAAGGGCAAACAAGGTATTTCACCCCTTATGGGGACTAGGGTTTCACTACATCTACCTTATAAAAGGAAAAAGATGTCTCTCTCTCTCTCTCTCTCTCTCTCTCTCTCTCTCTCTCCACTATTCCAATATACTATTCTGGTTGACTGAAATTAACTTAGGCGTTGGAGCCACTTGGCCGGAGCACCCCTCTGGCCCCTGTTTTGTCGGTTTCTCTCCCGATGTCGACTGTCGGATTTTTGCATTTATGAGGACACATCTGATTTTTCTTAAAATGAAAGAATATGAGTTCTAAGTTAAAGAGGGAATATTTCCTATGTCGCAGGAAAAGTACAAGTAAAGCCATCAATGTTTGTTCCCCCGGCACCATTTGAAGGCCTCTCTTGACGGAAAAAGATCCTCTTCAACACCACCCTTGCAGTAAAGTAAAGTGCACCCTATTAATAGTCCAAGATTTTTCATTTTTTTCTACAATTTTTCTTTTTCTTTTCATTATAACTTTATAAAAGTAAACAATTTAAAATGTGTAAAGGGACCTTGGGGTCCATTGATATACAAAATTTAACCCCATCTCAATTGATATTGATATGGATAGACCATTTTACCACAAAAATCTAGATACTATCATATTTTTACTGTTTTACCCTTGTATCGTTACCATTGATATATATCAGTATGATATCTATATTGATATATGGCTAATACGTTACCGATAGTTAAATCCATGAATTCTTGACTACCATGTGACATGCTAATTGAGCGTGATGACAAATAAAATAGAGGGTATGGTATGTTCTTAGGGAAGTGTTTTATTATGGGAGAGTGCAGTTCCTGCACTTGCCTAAAGGCCAATCAAAGTACAGGAGGAAATATCTACAACAGAGTCATTTTATCTGAGGGGTGAATCTATCATTTCACCCCCATATGTTCAGTTGCAAGGGCCACACTCCCCACATTAAAAACATTTTTCCCATGATTTTTTTAGATTTTCTTATACGAAACCCCACCGTCCCAACCCAAAAAAAAAAAAAAAAAACCAAAACCGAATCCTCTTACTTACACCAGCAGTACTAGTTCCACTGTTGGTATCGCCGGAGCTCTTCGAAAACAGGTCGGGGAAAGGTTCACCCACGAAGGCCGAATGGCGGGAAAACTAACTCCTCTTCCATCTTTCTCTACCATATGCTCTTTGCAGAGATCTCTTCTTGCTCTCGCTGCCATTACTCTATTATCCTTCACTTTTTTCTCCCTCAAATCTCTTCATTCTCCGCTTCGATACGGTTCGGATCTCTCTGCAGATGACCTCAAAAGTAAGGTACTCGCTCTCCTCCTCCTCCCCACTTCCCCACCTCCAAACCCTTTCTTCCTTTCTCCTTCGTATCTTTCTAAGCTGGCTTATGATGTGTGAAGGTCGTTGCAGAAGGCGGTGACGTTCAGGATTTCTCTGACATCTATCACTATCCGGAGGTTTTCCGGTTGAATTACGCGGCGATGGAGAAGAATTTCAAGGTTTTCATATATCCTGATGGAGATCCTAATACGTTTTACCAGACGCCTAGGAAGCTGACTGGAAAGTACTCCAGTGAGGGTTATTTCTTCCAGAATATCAGAGAGAGTCGTTTTCGGACGGAGGATCCGGATTCAGCGCATCTCTTCTTCATTCCAATTTCTTGTCACAAGATGAGGGGGAAGGTAATATATTCTGGCCTCTTCCCGATTTATTAGCTGATTAGTGAAGAGATGAATCAGGGCTTTGATCACAATTCACGGCATTTTTCTTTACTCTTATTGTTTTGGTGAAGATCAATCGGTACTACTAACCGCGTTTCTTTCCCCAACAATTAATTGCCGGAGTTTTCTTGAGTTTCTGTTCAAAATCCAACGCTTATATGTTCTTCAATCAAAGTCGTAACACAGAGATGCACAAATGATGACTGGGTCAACTTGGGCAGGTAGTACAGAAGTTCTGCTTGTCAAGGTAAAATTCCCAAATGAGTGCAGTAAATGAAGTTGGGAAGCATCATATGGTGAAAATGTTTGAACTCCCGCCATGTTTGCTCATAAGATAATGATGCATGCCTTCTCATAGATGATAAATCTAACTTCTATGAATATTTTTCCACACCTTCGATGGGCCACTTCATGTGACATAAAACAAAAGCTCCCTAAGTTGACTATGTGTAGAGTGGGAGAGAGGGTACTGCTGCGACTATCTAACATCAGTACGAGGAAGCCACATAAGGCACTCCTGAGGCTGATAAATATACAACATTTGCATTAATTAGAGGAAGTTACCTATGCTTTTCAGTTGAGAAATATTTGTATTTACATCTAAATAGAATTCAAAAATCATAGTTCCAAACTGATGGTAAGAACATGATACGTAGAAAATCTTCGTTGGGGGAAGTTATCAATTGTTTAAGAGAAATGATATTTTTCACGCCCAAGATTTCTGTGGATCTCATCAAAGATTATCTTTTGGTCCCAAACTGAAATCTCCTCATAAGATACTAGCTAATGATTATAGACACCTCATTTATTTCTTCAAGAACTGATGATATATTTGCCTTATAGTTCATCGCATCCCCTTATTGAATCCTTCAAGAGGTTATTCTATTCAATCTAAGCCGCTTGTAGAACAAATGCAAGAAATTTTATCAATGTGAATTTCCTGTCAAACTTATTTAGAGAAGGGTCGGGAAGTGGGGGCGATTGAAGGAAGGTCTATTGAGAATTTTGGCTTGAGTTTTATAGCAGAGGCATTTTATTATACTGCATATTGTTTTATGGAGAGTTTCTTAGGTTTGCTTTTGTCAGGAGTTATTGTTATACAAGGACATTTTGGACGTTTGATGGGTTCTCTTTGTATTCATCATCCCCAATCTTCCCCGCCCAAGCTGCAAATTGATCTAATATTTCTCCCTTTTTGCCTGCTCCATTTATATATATTTTACCATAATTATTGCTAGTGAATGCTCTCTAAGCTGGTGCATTTGTTATTAGGACTTTTGATAGTTGTATACATAATTTCATATGAACATGTGTATGAGCAGATCCATTTGTAGACTTAAAATAGCTGTACACTTGAATATGGTGTTAAACCAGAGGCAATGTGGACTATGAATGAAGGATGATCTGAACTTGAGAAGTTTCAGTCACATATTTATGAGTAATAATTTTCTTTGAAATATTTTTTGGCACCTTCCTGGCTCTTTTGGTATCTAATGGCACTTTAACCGTATGCAGGGCACATCCTATGAGAATATGACCATAATTGTCCAAAACTATGTTGAGACCTTAATATCCAAGTACCCTTATTGGAATAGGACCCTGGGTGCCGACCACTTCTTCGTCACTTGTCATGATGTTGGTGTAAGGGCAACTGAAGGAGTACCACTGCTAGTGAAGAATTCAATTCGAGTTGTCTGTTCTCCAAGTTATGATGTTGCATTCATCCCACACAAGGATGTTGCCCTTCCTCAAGTACTGCAGCCATTTGCTCTTCCACGTGGAGGAAATGATATAGAAAACAGGTATCATGTAGTGCTACTGTTTCTTCTCTGATCTAATGATAAAATATTATGTGATAAAAAAGAATAAATGACATAGAATATGTTGCTCTGTTATCTTTTGATGACTCTACAGATTACTGACCATCGAAAAGATGTTGAGTTTGAGCTAACCAATATGCTGTAGTTGTCAAAAGCTCAAGTATTCCGCTTAAACCACTAGCTAAGTCGCCTACTGGTGCCATCTAGCAGCTTGTTCCAAAGGGAATGACCTTTGGGACTGAATCCATTTATACACCAACAGAATTATTGATTGACAATGGAAAAATCACTTAACAATCCTTTGAAAATGGGCAGTAAGATAGTACAGATGAACCATTCTTCCCTTTCTCAAAATTTGTTAGACATGCTTAGTGTGGTGTTACTCTCGTCTATGAGATGGTCAAAATACAATTGTGCAGGTGAAATCTATTCTTCCATTTCTCAAAATTTGTTTGGCATACTGTAGTCGATGGTTAACTAAACATGGCATTGACAGTCAGCCACCTTCCATTATCCATAGTCCGCAGCTTCTCTATATTTTCTGTTGCAAATTTCCTGTGGCCTATAAATTTGGTGACATCTTCCAGAAAGTAGTATTACAGAACCATTGCCCACTACAAAGTGGGAACCTTTGATGAACTCCTTTTTATACTTAATTTTTCCATGTTTACAAGCTCATGTCAACCTCATTTACATTTCTTCGTTAGCAAATGATTTGAAGACCTGCCTCAAAATATTTCTTGCATATCCACAAGCAATATGTCAGACATGTGCGGATATGGGTAGTGAGTGTTGAGAGGGAGGGGGATGTTTAGTGGGTGTGGGGAGGAAGAGGTGGGTTTTCCTAATAAAGCTTGGAATATAGGGAGACGTAGAGGAAGTTAAGTCTTCCAAATTCAAGGTTTTGGGGAAAATTCCCAGCCCCACCCCCACC
>NC_056563.1:34114127-34214742 GCF_013358625.1 Macadamia integrifolia | reverse complement strand
CCCAAAAAAAAAAGAAAAAAAGAAAAAGAAAGAAAGATAAATCTATGCTCAAAATCCTCTCATATTCTGTCCTTTGTACACCATGGTTTGAGCAATGGGGAAGAGAAGCCTCAGGAGTAAATCTACTACTTCCATTTCTATTAAGAAAGCATTTAGGGGGCCTCTTGGCCTCTTGGTAGGAAGCCTTTAGTTAGGGCTCTTTCACATTGTGAACAGGAACATGGAATGCTTGATATTATTTAAGTTGTAAAAGCACTTTTCATATATATGTAGCCATTTTGCCTTTCCTAGATTGAAGGGGATAGCTGTATCTGTGTCAACATGCAGCTTTTTTGTACCGACAGTTCATAGCTTAGAGAGAGAGATGAAGAAATAACAACAATTTACTCTTTTTTTTTTTTAGTTATTTACTTGGGCTCTTTTCTTCATTAAATTGATAAATATTCTGGAGTTGCATCGGGCTCAATTCAATAAATTGTTTGCTTCTGTATACTGAACATTTATGGCATGTTTTGTGGTTTACCCTGCATGTAAATAGTAAATGCACTTGCTTGTGTTTGACTTTTGCTATTTCCTGAGGTTGTGATGCATATATTGGTTTACGAAAAACTGAATAGAAATGTTGTATTTTTAAGCATAGTTGTCAAGGCGTCATCTAGGCGGCTCAGCCTGGGCTGGCACCTTGCTGGTGTTGTCTTGAATCTCTCCCTCCTCAATTGCATTGGTTCACCTTGGCGCCATGACACTATGTTTGTAAGTAACATCTCAAGAAAATCATCACTGAAATTACTGACAAATGTATATTGCAGGACAACTCTTGGTTTCTGGGCTGGACATCGGAATTCGAAAATAAGAGTTGTACTTGCACGTGTATGGGAGAATGATACAGAACTCGATATCATGAACAACCGAATAAATAGGGCTACTGGACATCTCGTCTATCAGAAGAAGTTTTATAGGACTAAATTCTGTATATGCCCTGGTGGTTCCCAAGTCAATAGTGCTCGCATAACTGACTCAATTCATTATGGATGTGTTCCTGGTAAGAACTCTTCCACTTATGGATGCTGATATGAAATTGTCCATTGTCAGAAAGGACAATTTGTTGTTCTTTTGAAATTGTCCATTGTCAAAAGAACAAACCAATGCATTATGTGATTTGAAATTCTCTCGCTCGTTGCATGTTTGTGTGTGAACCCACTACACATGTACTGTGACAAATTTAGGTAGTTGCAAATAACAATGATTTCCTGCCTTGTCTTGCAGTGATATTGTCTAATTACTATGACTTGCCATTCAATGAGATCCTTGATTGGCAAAAGTTTGCTGTCATAGTCAGAGAGCAAGATGTCTACCGGCTCAAGCAAATTCTCAAGGGCATTCCTGATGCAGAATTTATTGCACTGCATAATAACCTAGTCAAGGTACAGTATCTTAATGGCAAAATTAAATTATGATTTTCCAACTCTGATTAGTTTTTAGTTCCAAATTTTTCTGCTTGATACCAACCAATTTACTTCGGTAAATCTTTGCAATTTTGATTGGGTGTTCTAATGATGTACCTGGCAAAAAAATGAATTGGAAAAAACCTTCTTTGTGTTGTTAATCTTTAAAATAAAAATAAATTATGGGTGATGGTGGGTGAGAAGGCAAAGGAAGGATTTTTTGTAGGATTTATCATCCATTGATTTGGTTTGTCATCTCTTTATGACATGTTTACCAGGTTCAGAAGCACTTCCAGTGGAATACACCACCTATCAAATATGATGCATTTCATATGGTCATGTATGAGCTTTGGTTGCGCCACCATGTCATCAAATATTGAAATCCAGAGGGCATGCTAATTTCATGTTGTGAACATGGGAGTGTCTGCATCAGTCACTTGAAGGTGGAAGCTGAAGATCCTCTAATCTAATTTGGTCTCTGCAGATCCATAAGCTGGTAATACTATTGCTTTCAAATATCAGCGCATACATTTTTTTATTGAAAAGCTTACACCAAGCCAGTGAAAAGGGAAGTTACACAAGATGTGTATCACAAAGAACATAATGCGTGGGAACTGAAAGGAACAGATCTACATATTGATGCGGATTGTCCACTAATCTCAATTGTTATACACAGTAAAAGGTTCCAATATTTGTGATATCCATCTGATCTGTTCCTTTTTTTTTTTTTTCTTGTTTAGTTACTCAGGTTATGAGGTTGTTTTGTTAGTGGTTTACTGTATTTGTATCCTTCAACAGACTTTTCTTCAAAATTTTCTGTAATGTGTAGTTGATACAAATTAGTGGTAAAATTTTGATACCAGTTTGATTCCGATCAAAAACTATATTTCTTAGAAAGATTTAATCCTACATACGCTTAATGCTATATTTAAGGAAGAACATAAATTCTTATGATTTTATCTAAGAGTCAATTATCCATTTAAAATTTTCGATTATGGAGCCAAGATTTATATATATATATATATATATATATTGTTAGTTAGACAACAAATGGTGACAATAGGGGGAACAGGGTGGGTATCATCTGACGAGTTGATATAGAGTACGCTAGCACTTATGTGTGTATTTTTTTTTTTTCTATTCATATGAAATGTCCTCGTTACCTTTCAATGGATTCAATGGATACTATTTTGTTGTACCCATTGATGTGGTCTTCTATGCTACTAGCTCAGATAACATTCTTTCACTTTTTTTTTTTATTGTTTACAAGCCCAATGGTTATAATTTTATGGGAGAGGGAAAGGTATGCCTCCGATATTAAGTATGCTAGTGGATAGTATCAATAGGATCATATGATGGTGTATCATTTAGGAAGGATATGAGGGTTATTTTAGAAAAAGAAAAGAAAAAGATAGACACAGTGGGTGTTAGTATACTTGATATCGGCGGTATGCGTAATATTTTTCTTAATTTTATTCATCCATAAGGAGGGCAAAAAGATTTTTTTACGATAGGGATGAGTACCTTCGGAAAAGTGGAGTCCCAAAACTCTCAAGTCTCCAACCGTGGTTAAACATAAAGCCCACCAAGCTAAACCTGAGCATGAAAGTTACCCTCACCTCAAGCATATCGAAAATCAAATAAATGAAAGACTCTCTTGATATCATTTATGAGAAAAGAAACGTTGAACGATGAGTGAGAAGATTCGTGGACGATGAAACAAATGGAGGCTTGGGAATGATAGTGAATACTAACCCCATTGATTCGAACAAGCAAAGTCATCTTCAATCCCAACTTCATTGTAAGGGTCTCACCGACAATAATTGATGAAGAGGATCTCAATTGTAATTTATCTATTACTTTATGATTTCTTAATAGAATATTATATATCTTTTAGGAGATCTGCTAATCTCATATAAACAAGCTCACAGGTCAGTGCATTGTTATCCAAATAAGTCATATGAGATCTGGGCATTCGAAATTTGAACTCTCCCTACCACCCCCGCCCCCCCCAAAAAAATTTAAAATAAAATAAAATAAAATAAAATAAAGAAAAAAGTTTGAAAATGTAAATTTATTGAATTTTGCCTCAATATGATTTGGCCAACCTACTCAGATTATACTTAGTTGATGCTCCAATCAATAATACCTTATTTTCTAAAATAGTAAAAGAAAATAATTATTTCAAGATTTGGGACTGGATCCATCGGCCAATCCTGATTCAGGTTGATTTGGCTCGGCCAATCTTTGTACAGAAACTAGGATTATGATATATTTTGGTCAATTTCTCACCGATATTGATGGATTTCAATCTAATCCAAATTGAAATCTATTAGGTCAATCTGAATGTCAATTTCGGGTTTGTAAACCCTAATAGAAGGAGAAAAATGTTCCACCACACTTATAGTAGGAGCTTGTCAATCATGCTTGTGACTATTGATTTGATGAGTATACTATTGAATAAATTTAATAGTCCTAAATTAATCACTTATCAAAATTTTTAGTATATTTCAAATATATGGTTCACCATGCATTGGTTTTTTTCCCTTGATTTTTCCGACAGTTCTTGTTAAATTCATGTTGATTTTTTTGGCGCCATGGGAAAGTTTGCAGAAATATTTATATATATATATATATATATATGACAAATTTTCCTTTATGAATTTCAATTTAGCTGGAATCAATCAAAACCCTAAAAATCAAGTACAAATCAACCAATTCCTTAAATCATAGTCAATATTTTAAGAACTGAGATCGAATAGACTAATTTGATGGACCCATATTGGATTTCTATGGTTTGACATATTTTGGCTAACTCTAACAAAATTCGATCAATTCTGATTTGATCGAGATCACGAATATTCCTTTCTTTTAAACCTTAACCATAGTTAGACCTACATAATTTTCAATTCCCTTAATGGCCTAATGAGGTTTTCAATTTTTCATCTCTTGCTAACATGGCAAATGATTGGATTCATAACCTCCCCAACAGTTAGAACACTTAGCATGACAGTATCCAACGATTGGAAGGACTCGAACACGCACACTAGGACTGATTATTGAATACTCCCTGGAAGCATTTCTAAACAATATATAAATAGAAAAGTTCATAGAAATAGGATCCGCTGCTTATACGATCACTTGGTCGTGCGAGTTAGCATCTAATACTTGTCCTTCCTTCATCCATTACAAAGATAAAAAACAATATATTTAAAAACAAAAAGGACAAATGTTATAGATGCTGATTTGTACGAGCAAGTGATCGTACGAGCAGCTGATCTATTTTTAACTTTCCACATCTAAACAATAAATAAATAGAAACAGTTTACCCACACATCCCCATTTTCTCCAATCTCTCTCTAGTCTCCACCAGTACTTGCACTCATAAGTCCTATGAAAAAATAAATAGAAACAGTCCTACCCAAAAAATACAAGGTGGACAATACATGAACCTGTATCAAAGACAGAATTTTCTTCCTCTGGTGGAGAAAGAAAAGCAAAAAGACAGATCAGAACAAGAATGGGGGAAAGCAGAACCTATTTTTACTCAGAAATAAATGT
Organism: Macadamia integrifolia; assembly: GCF_013358625.1. NCBI lineage: Eukaryota > Viridiplantae > Streptophyta > Magnoliopsida > Proteales > Proteaceae > Macadamia > Macadamia integrifolia. The sequence goes on along the minus strand of NC_056563.1, from coordinate 34,209,736 downwards.
AGTTTTCCAAAAAGCAAACAGAGGAGACATATGATTTTGTCTGTATCTCTAATTTCAAATTCCAAAATCCAAAAGTAAAGAACCTATGAGGTGAACAGAACTCTTAGGAAAGTCGAACCTCTTTCTTTCTTTCTCGCATTTTTCAAATCTCCTGTGGTTTTGGGTTCCCTAAACTAAATATTCCATGTAAGCAATTAATGGCCCAGTACTGTACACCTTTGGATTTTTTTTCTCTTTATAAAGTCTCTATGGCTCTCCCCTGTTTGTCTCCAGACTCCACTCCCCTCCCACCCCACCGCCCCCCCAAAAACACCCCGGGCCCTCTTAGTCTCCTACAGCTTCTCTCTCTCTCTGTCTGGAAAGACTGATCAGTCATGGCGGTTTCTGGGTTTCCTATGGCGAGAACCTCAGCCATCAACCCTTCCATGAAAGCTCCACTAGGACCACTGCCGTACTTTAATTGCAGGAGACAGGTTCTTTAAATCTAATCCTTCAGTTACTTATTATTATTTCTGTGTTTCTTTGTGTTTTTAATGGAGGTGCTCGTAAGAATTTCCATCGATGCTGGGACGATGATTGCCGAACGCTGACTGATGGTGTTGAGTTTTCAGGTTCACCCGAGAGCTTCTGCTAGTAACTCTGTTGACGAGGAGGGGAAGATAACGATAAAGAAAGGAAAGGGCGCTCGGAAAATTGATTTCTCGGGAGAGAAACCGGCCACCCCGTTACTTGACACAATTAATTACCCAGTTCATTTGAAGAATCTCTCCATACAGGTAACTGGGGTTTATGATCCTTTGTTTTAGTTCATGGGTTTCGCTTCTGTTTCAAGGGTTGATGGAATTTTACTGTTTCTTTCAGGATCTTGAACAACTCGCAGCAGAGCTTAGAGCAGAAACTGTATATACTGTTTCAAAGACGGGTGGACATCTCAGTTCAAGCTTGGGAGTGGTGGAGTTGACAGTGGCTCTTCACCATGTGTTTGATACCCCAGAAGATAAAATCATTTGGGATGTTGGCCATCAGGTGAAGAACTTTGATTTTCAATTGCAATTTCAATAGAGATGATTGAAAGAAAGGGTTTGGTTTTCCTTTATGTTTGATAATTGGTTACTGAACTGTGTGCAATAAATTTTCAGGCGTACCCTCACAAGACTTTGACGGGCAGAAGGTCTAGAATGAATACAATTCGGCAGACTTCGGGGCTTGCAGGTTTTCCTAAAAGGGATGAGAGCATTTATGATGCTTTTGGCGCAGGACATAGCTCCACAAGTATCTCTGCCGGTCTTGGTACACGTTCTTATTCTCTTTAAATTTGAATGAATCATAGATTAGATTCTCAATTCTTAGTTGAATTTTATAAGTTTTGGTCTCTCAAAAGTCTCAATTAGTCAGTGTCTCTGCAAATTTCATTACTTGGTACATAGGAATGGCGGTTGCCAGAGATCTTCTAAAGAAGAATAACCATGTTATCTCTGTGATTGGAGATGGAGCCATGACAGCTGGGCAAGCTTATGAGGCAATGAACAATGCAGGATACCTTGATACGAACATGATTGTTGTATTGAATGATAACAGACAGGTTTCTTTACCCACTGCTACTCTTGATGGTCCAGCAAAGCCCGTTGGAGCCCTCAGCAGGGCCCTCAGTAAGCTGCAAGCAAGCACCAAATTCCGCAAGCTCCGTGAGGCTGCCAAGGTAACCACTCAATCAGATCACATATTTGGCTTCAAATGGGAAATTAATCTGAATTGGATTTACGGCAGGGTGTCACCAAACAAATTGGAGGGAAAACATATGAAGTTGCAGCGAAGGTGGACGAATTTGCGAGAGGGATGATCAGCCCCTCTGGTGCTACTCTGTTTGAGGAACTTGGCTTGTATTACATAGGTCCAGTAGATGGTCACAATGTCGAGGACTTGGTGACCATATTGCAACAGGTGAAAGAGGTGCCTGCACCAGGTCCTGTTTTGATCCATATTATAACAGAGAAGGGAAAGGGTTATCCACCAGCAGAAGCTGCTGCAGATAAGATGCATGGTTAGTATTGCCTGCAAGTAAGCTGTTTACTGCTTATAACTGCAACCTATCCTATTTTATGAGAAGAATTCTCAAAGAGATCTTTTTTATTCCCTGCAGGGGTTGTTAAATTTGATCCCAAATCTGGGAAGCAATTCAAGTCAAAGCCACCCACACTTTCCTATACTCAGTACTTTGCAGAATCCCTTGTAAAGGAAGCAGAGGAAGATGACAAGATTGTGGCAGTTCATGCTGCTATGGGTGGTGGAACTGGCCTTAATTTCTTCCAAAAGAGGTACCCAGATCGATGCTTCGATGTTGGGATTGCAGAGCAACATGCTGTAACATTTGCAGCAGGTCTAGCAACAGAGGGTATCAAGCCGTTTTGTGCCATCTACTCATCTTTTTTGCAACGAGGATATGATCAGGCAAGCCATTTAGAACTATTAAAATTTGAATTATTTAAATTTGGGCATTTCTTTGTATCTGAAATTTCTGAAGCTGCTTCTTTGAATGGATTTCAGGTAGTCCATGATGTGGATCTTCAGAAACTACCCGTGCGATTTGCATTAGATCGAGCTGGCTTGGTTGGTGCCGATGGACCTACACATTGTGGGGCATTTGATATTACCTACATGGCTTGCTTGCCAAATATGGTGGTCATGGCTCCCTCGAATGAAGCTGAGCTGATGCATATGGTTGCCACAGCAGCAGCCATTGAAGACAGGCCAAGCTGCTTTAGGTTTCCAAGGGGTAATGGAGTCGGAGTAGCACTCCCTCCTAATAACAAAGGTACTCCACTTGAGGTAAGCATAACAGGAAACAATTGTGAAGTTCCCAATTTGAAATGGTAAATACCACTGGAGGAAAATCATATTTCTTTGGCTTTTTAACAGATTGGGAAAGGTAGAATATTGATGGAAGGCAACAGAGTAGCTCTTCTAGGATTTGGTTCCATAGTTCAGCAATGTATTGAAGCTGCGGATGTACTCAAATCCAGCGACGTCACCATCACAGTTGCTGATGCTAGGTTCTGCAAACCTCTTGATACAGAGCTAATAAGAAATCTGGCTAATGAGCATGAGATCCTGATTACAGTGGAGGAAGGTTCAATTGGAGGATTTGGATCTCATGTGTGTCACTTTCTAAGCTTGAATGGCCTTCTAGATGGACATCTCAAGGTAGTCTCCCTTTCACAGAACTTTCAAATCCCTTTAGAAATGCCCCCACTTTTTCCCCCTTGACCTTGATTCTATGGAGTGTTTTTTGGCAGCTGAGAACAATGGTGATGCCTGACAAATACATTGACCATGGATCACCACAAGATCAGATTCAAGAAGCAGGGCTTACTTCAAGTCATATATCTGAAACTGTATTGTCTCTCTTGGGAAGGCCCAAAGAAGCGCTTCAGCTCCAGTGACTACTACTAAGAAATAAAGGTGAGAGAAGATATAGAGAACAAAAATTCAGGATGTGAGAGGAAATGAAAATAGAGAAAGTACAGAGATGAATATTTTCAATCCATTTTCTTTCTCACTCTATTTTGTTCTTAATTAGCTCCTCAATTTATTTAGGGGAGAGGCTTTGGCATGGTCTCGCCTTCAACTATTGGCTAGGGTAAAGGACCGTGTACTGTACACAATCATGTAAAGTTAAGGTGGATGATTCTTGCTTAGGCACCCTAGGCGCAGATGATTGTAATATTTTTGGATCCAACTCCTATGTGATGCAATATGGTGTCATTTTTTGTCACAATTTTGATCATTTTGTAATTTGGGACTTCCTCAGCCCCACCCGCACGCCCCTTTCTATTTATTCTATTGTCTTTGGGTAAATGACACTTGGGGTGCCCAACTTTTGGAGAAACTTCATGTGGGTTGTAGCTCCAATGTCCACCTAAATGTAACAAGAGGCACACCCGGGTCTTGGCCTGACTGTTTGTCTTGCTTAGTGGAGTACCTATCTGAAGATTAGTCATTTGATTGATTCCGCTCGAGGCCGATGCCAATTTGATCCTACCGAGACCACCACCACCCCCTCTCACTCCAAAAAGAAAAAATATGGGAAACATGTGTAGCCTTCCAAACATTGAGACATAATAGCCTTCTTTTACCTAAACCAAAACCAAATTTGAGCCGAGTGACTCACATGAGTGAGAGTGTACAATTAGGGTTTTCGTTTTTTAGAAGGAAAAATAATAATCAGCTTTTAACTGGGAATCGGCCCATCCTTGAGTTGGGAGTTAGGAGTTGTCTCGGGAATGGGATTGGTCAAGTCTGGGATTGAACCTCATCGGAGATTTGTCCCTTTTTTCAAAATTAATTTTATTATGATTTTACCCTCGGACCAAGTATGTGTATCGAAACTGAAAAAATTAGGATTGATAATTGATCATAGTTAGTAAATACGTGTTTTAAACGCGTATTTTTTTTCGTATCCAATCGTTCAATTGCCGAACCCATATTTTTACGTATAACACTTCAAATATGAAAAAATGCATGTTTGTCAAAAGGTGCCGAAATAAACACGTGTTTTTTTGTATTATTGATTTTAACATAATCTTTTATTTAAAAAAAAATCAAAATCCAATTTTTTATTTTTTTATTGAAAATCCAAACCTTCGACAGATGTAGAAATACTAGTTATATGCTTATTTGCCCTAATATTTATTTCAACTAATCATAAAGAGGGTCTTTCATATTCCTTTTTTGCTTAAAATCCTAAGTACATATATGTTTCATGGTTAATACATATCCGTATTTTTACCTACAAAGCAATCGTATTAAACACGTACCATATAATTACTGTACAAATTTTGTTACATCGGATTTTTGAAATATATTATTGTCTTCTGACACATTCAATAATTGTACGTATTCATTCCCATATCATTGCCGCTCCTAAACTTACTATGTAATCGATCAAAGCCAATATCAATCCGAACCAGCTGATACCAATCATTTCTTTCCGATTTTTAGAACCATGGTTGGGACGCTACCCCTAGTGGCCTACAGTCCCCGAGTGACTCACATGAGGGAGTGTAAGGGTTTGCTGTTAGAATGGGTATCTATGTCTTCAAGCTCGTCTTGTAATGTAGAGAGGGAGGACTGTGGGGATGGGTATCCATGACTTCAAGCTTGTCTTATAATTAACATAATGGGGGTTAATTTGATTTTCTTGAATCTTTTTGTACTTATATGCTTATATGTCATTTGAAATGGCTCTCTATTATTTTGTCCAATCTCATATGTCATGTAGAATGATGATGATGTGTCAATTCTGACCTTTGGGGAGTGAAAAATTGATTATTCTTTTCCTATCAAGTTAATTCTCATAAAATATTTATGTTGAAACATGATAAGAGATAGGGGATGCGGACGTATTGATCATGGCACTCCTCTAGACCTCTACTGATCACCTTTTTTTTTTTTTGCTACAATGGCTCCTAGGTTATCATGTTAGCAATTCCTTACATTCATGGCTGTCAAACTGTTGTGGCTAAAGTCTATTGTTGGACCCCAGATCCTCACAAGCGTGCCAGCCCTTCTAGCACACATTGTTGGGGGCACTTATGTTGCGAGATCTGGTGCTGTCAACCGTCCAGAGTGTTTTGAGGGCTGGCACACTCGAGATGATCTTGCTTTGTCATAATTATTTTATTGATCAAAATTTACCTTAAAAAAAAAAAAACCACTACCACCACCACCATAGTAACATTTTATAGGGTAAAGGATTGCAACGCTAACAATATGACATGAAACTTCCATGCTTAGTCAGTGGCTCGTAAAAATGAAAATATAGGCCATTAAGGTGTCCAGAAAGAGAGAGAATGTGAAAATGTAACGATGTACGACACCATCATACTTAGGCTCACATGCAATTTGTTTGGTATGATTTGAAAAATTAATATTAAATACAGATTATATTAGAAGATTAGAGTTTATGCATTTTTTTGTCTTAAAAAAAAAAAAATTGTTTGTTATGAATCCGTAGAATAGATTTTGGGCCTATAATACATTCCGAAACATGATTCATCCGTATTTTTTTTGTTTTAGAATACACTGTAGAGCTTGAATCCATTCCGAGAAGCCGTACCAAACACAGCCCAAAGTCACCGAACTTTGCAAAGAGACGTGTGGTCACTGGAGTGTCGGCAACAGATTATTCAACTTGCTTCTTTGTTTCCAACATTTTAAAGTTGGAACACTTGAAAGATGAAATATACCATGTTTTGATTTCTCAAAAATACTCTTTTTAAGTGTGAAAGACTATTGGACTATTCTTCTTCTCTATTTATTCTCTTTTGCTGAGGTCAAAGTCAGTTCTACAGTTGAATCCACTCTGTACTGCTTAATTGCAGAAAGGAGATCAAAAAGGTCAAACTGGCTCTGTTGTAGAATGCCCACATCTAACCTTTGAATGAAATCTGGCTTCTTATATTTATAGTTCACTGGAGCTGAAATGCTTCTTTGGGCCTTCCCAAGAGAGACAATACAGTTGCATATATGTGCCTTGAAGTAAACCCTGCTTCTTGAAAATTTGATCTTGTGGTGATCCATGGTCAATGTATCTATCAGACACCATTGGTCTTAGAAATTCCATAGAATCAAGGTCAAGGGGGAAAAAAAGAAGGGGGGGGGGGTGGTTGCCAAGGGATTTGAAAGTTTCCTGTGAAAGGGAGACTCGAGATTTCCATATAGAAGACCATCCAAGCTTAGAAAGTGAGACACATGAGATCCAAATCCTCCAATGGAACCTTCCTCCACTGTAATCAGGATCTCATGCTCATTAGCCAGATTTCTTATTAGCTCTGTATCAAGATGTTTGCAAAACCTAGCATCAGCAACTGTGATGGTGATGTTGCGGGATTTGAGTACATCCGCAGCTTCAATACATCGCTGAACTATGGAACCAAATCCTAAAGGGACCACTCTGGTGCCTTTCCCAATCTGTTTAAAAACCAAAGAAATATGATTTTTCTCCAGCGGTATTGCCCATTTCAAATTAGAAATTTTACAATTGTCACTTGTGATGCTTACCTCGAGTGGAGTCGCCCCTTTGTTATTAAGAGGGAGTGCTACTCCAACTCCATTACCCCTTCGAAACCTAGAGCAGCTTGGCCTGTCATCAATGGCTGCTGCTGTGGCACCATATGCATCAGCTCAGCTTCATTGGAGGGAGCCATGACCACCATATTTCGCAAGCAAGCCATGTATGTATTATGGAAAGCCCCACAATGAGTAGGTCCATAGGCACCAACCAAGATAGCTCGATCTAATGCAAATCGCACTGGTAGTTTCTGATGGACTACCTGTGTAATCCATTCATAGAAGCAGCTTCAGAAATTTCGTGATAAAAAAAAAAATCTCAAATTTAAATAATTTATCAAGCTTGCCTGATCATATCCTCGTTGCAAAAATTATGAATAAATGGCACAAAACAGCTTGAGACCCTCTGTTGCTAGGCCTGCGGCAAATGTCACAGCATGTTGCTCCGCAATCCCAACATCAAAGCATCAAGCTGGGTAACTCTTTCGGAAGAAATTAAGGCCAGTTCCACCACCCATAGCAGCATGAACTGCCACAATTTTGTCATCCACCTCTGCTTCTTTTATAAGGGATTCTGCAAAGTACTGAGTAAAGGAAGGTGTGAGTGTCATGAACTTGAATTGCTTCCCAGATTTGGGATCAAATTTAACAACCCCTCCGGAGGGAAAAAAAATTCTCTTTTAAGCATTCTTCTCATAAAATAGGATAGGTTGTAGTCATAAGCATTGAATTGATTACCAGGAGGAATACTAACAACGCATTTTATCCGCAGCAGCTTCTGCTGGTGGATAACCCTTTCCTTTCTGTTATAAAAGGATCAAAACAGGACCAGGTGCTGGCATCTATTTCTTTTTTTTTTTGGGTAAAAGATGTATTTATTGAGACAAGGAATGTGGCATGGCTGAGGCTTATAGATTACATGATTCCTGGACCCAAGGAGTGGAAGTGGGCCAAATTGTCGGACAAGTAAACGGCAGTGCCCTCCTAGCTAGAGAGTCTACAATGATGTTAGTCTCTCTACGCATAAGTGAAACATTAAATTCCAAAAAGTAAGTAATAAGGTGATGCATATCTTGGATAATGGGAGCAACTTTTATAGGAGCTTTGGAGGCTTTTTAAAATAGAATAACAAGCTCCATATTATCAGTCTCCACCTGAACTTTGTCATAGCATTCTCCAATACAGTGGAGGAGAGCTTTACGAATCGACATAGCTTCCCCAATAAGAATCGTCCCAAACTGTGCTGGCATCTCTTTCATTTTTTGCAATATGGTCACTAATTCTCTCTTTGCTATGATTTCTATTTGTATTTATTAACTATTTTTTAGAAATAATTTTTGACAATAAATTATGGACCACAAATAGTATTCATTTGGTTAATATTTATAAAATAGATTATATAATGAGAAAATAGGTTTCAGGTTTCACTTTTAGCTTTGAGCTTCGAGCTAGAGTAACGTTAGGATTTGGGGTTTTTTATTAGAAAAATATAAAACATACTGAAGTTATCTATTTACCTTTGATTGAGTAGTTTAGCATACATGCTCATTTAAGGTAACGCAAAAATCAGCAAAAATGATTTGTGGCATTTGTTGCCACAAATCACAAATAGCTAGAGAGTAGTTTGTGATTGGAGATTTATTCTAATTTATTATAAATAGAAATAAGTGCTATAAATTATATCAAACACTTGTAAAAATAGAAATCAGTCAAATAAATACAAATAGAAAAAAAACCAAAGAGAACCTAAATCTTCGACTTTGTGACCATCTATTGGACCTACGTATCATTCAAGCCCAACAATTCTATAACTAATACTGGGCCTAAGATTCTTCTCAAACTTCTTGGCCTTTTGCCCTGCCATTCTTAATGTTCTTTGTTCCTTGTTTAATAAATGAATTGTTATTCTTTCAAGAGTTTTTTTTTTATTTTTTATTTTTTATTATTGCTGGATAGTTGGATGGAAGATTGTTTTCTTCTATCTTTCATGTGTGGGACCCTCTTTTTATCTTCCATATGTGGGACTCTTTGAATGGTTAAAATTTTTCCAGCATTATAAACAGGTAAGCAAAAATTTTAGTCTTATAATTTTGATGGACTTTGTTCTTTGTTTAATAAATGAATTGTTATTCTTTTAGGAGTCATTTTTTTATTGTTGGACTATTGGATGGAGGATTGTTTCATTGTGTTTCTTTATTATTCTTTTAACTGATAAAAGATATAAAACAGACGATAAAAGGAAGAACCAAATAGCATGACCATGGTGACATTGTTATCTTTTATCTTGCTACATAGTAATCTGTTTCATTGAGCTTGCTCACAAACAGGCCATTACTCCACTTTGTATTGTCATCTTTGAATTTTTTTTTTATAAATTACGAAGGATAAAAACTGATTTCCCAATTTTATATTTCATGCTTCTGTAATATCTGTGATCTACCACTGCTAATTAAAATAGAATACTAGTTTGCATTTAACTATTGGTTATTCATTTTTTTCCGAAGATTATAATATTATTATTCTTAGCATTTCAAGTATATTTCAATGGTATAAATGGAGTTATTTCTCTCCATCCCCTAGTTGAACCAAAATTTGATAAAGTTGTATTATTAATGTTCTCTCTCTCTGTGCTCTTTGTGCTCTGTGCTCTCTTCTCTCTTTTTCTTGTGCTTGGAGACGAGCTGGTTATTGAATTGGGTTTCATTTTTCTCTCTTTTGGTGCAAGAAGTACACCTATGCTTATTGATAGTATATTGGTATAGTTCATAAGCCACATTGTTGGGTTTGGATAGTAGCATGTCTATCAACATGAAACCATTAAATAACTTTGATAGTCAATTTAGGTCAATAAAATCTTCTGAAATGTTTTTCTTGGCAACCATCTCTAGAGAGGTTATCTTGGTAATTCACTTATTTTTAGATTAATTACATGTCAAATTTTTTATTCAATTAAAATCGTCAATGTTTAGCTGCTAGTAGTATTGAATGTATGGTTTCAACATTTTGTAAGATTGAGTTAAAATTTAATATGCGAGTAGGGATCCTAATGTATTTCCGCCCACTAAATTACAATCCCATCTCACCAAACAACCATGTGAAAAATCAAGGTCCACCCGAACAACCTCATGAGCGTGGACTATGATCATGTATAGAAACCAGTCCCATAAAAATTCCCCAACGGACTTGTATGAACCTTAGTCCATTTGTTTTGATTAAGAATAGAACTAAAAGAAGGGATTGATGATAGAAAATACTTACATGAGTAGATGAAATAATACCGCAAGGTCCCAACACTTGTATTTGGTAATGAACTTTGAAATGCATTACACTTCGTTGAGAGTGTGGGTATTATAGTAGTAAATCAAGAGCTTACCCTACAAAATAAATAATTTTCTTTTGAAATTGGGAACCCAACTTTCCATTGGTCAGTGTTTTAAGACTTAAGAGATCAATTTGGGGCCTATTGAGTTGGTGATCTAAGTTGACTCATTGAGCCCGATATATAGCTAGAGTTAACTTGAAAACAAATTTGTCTATACGTTGAGTTCCATGATGACCAAGTGAATAGTAAATATCCATGACATGGCATGTCCCATGTGGTGGTATATGTAAATATAATGCACTGATCTCAATGGTCAAACAATACCAGCGCCTAAAGCTTAGTCCAATGCCTCCAAATATTAAAGGACTTAAAAGATGATTTGGATCAATCTGGATTTAAAAGTAAATCAGATCATAAAAACTATTTTGATTTGATTTGGTAATTTAATAGAAATATAAAAATTATTAAATAAATAATGCTATGAAAAATTTTCATTATATACATATAGGGAAAAAGAAATGAAAACCAGCAGATTAGAAAGGTATTAGGAAAGGTAGTGAATGTAGACCCTTAGATTGAAAAATAATAAATCCCTTCCGTTGACTATTTAAAACAAATGTTGAAGTGTATATTTATATATCAAGATACGAAATATGTAGAGGGACAAATGTGTCAGGTGTACTTGTGTATTAGTGGATCACCATGAAGAATAACAGAGCATCTAAGGGAAAGGGGGGGGGGGGGTGTGTTAAATATAAATGGTGAAATTGTTTTCCTGGTATGCCTGCCCACTGCTTTTAATGAGTATTTTGTTAGAGTTCAGGTGGTCTTATCTGAAGCTCAAAATGGGGAAGACGATGAACAAGAACAAAGGAAGAAATGAGGAAGAGGGAGAAAAAACTCCTCTTTTTGGGAAAAAAATCGTCTACAATTCCGATCTCATACAATTCCGTGCAATACCACCTTCAGGGGGTGACACGTGTATTGATTCCAATGCAATGGTCCAGATCTGATTTAAATGTCTCTTCACTAATTTAATGTTTTATTAGTTGTAGCAGATCTGGACCATTGTATTGGTATCAATACACGTGTCACCGCCTAAAGGTGGTATTGCACGGAATTGTACGAGATCGGAATTGCAGACGATTTCAACCCCTCTTTTTGTTACCAAATCCCATTTTCCCAAGGAACCTTACTCACATCCCGCTGACCACAATACCGTATGTGGTCCACTTCTATACTATTATGACTCTTGTTCTGTATTTTAGAATTAAGATAATAAATTTGAATCTAAGGGTCTCAATCAACGAACCTTCAATCCTACGATCAAAATTTGCTGGCTGTCCTAATGCCAATGTATCCTACTAGCATTCCCAGCCCACTCCCATAAATATAAATATATAAATATATATATATATATATATATATATATAATAAAGTTTACGAACATATTGCTTGGATAACTAGTAATTGTTTACCCCTCAGACTTAAAAGATTGAACACCTTTCTCTCATCCTTCTTAATTGAAATTGTTAACAATTCAATATTTGAAATCAAATTAATTGTTTTCAAATTATTTCCCCAAGACCTTTTCTAAAACTTTGGATTTTTTGAAAAATTATTTGTTACTTGACATTTAAAGGAACCTCAGACAATCCATGGCCTAGCTAGACTATCCAGTATAGGGGTGTCAAAAAAAACCCGATCAGCCCGAATCCATTTTGAGCCAGTATAGGGTATGGACTGAGATTTCAGCCCATATGATAGCCTTGGGTTGAGAATTTCAGGCTTGAGACTGGGTTGGGCTGGGCTTGGGTTGCCCAACCCAACTCAACCCAACCTAACCTAACCTTATATGATAAGTACATAATAATATAAATATGTTAATAAATTATAGAAAAGGTCTACAAAGAATCTTTCATTTTCCACAATCTACATGTATACAAAAAGCTTGTTCTTTTGACCTCTGTAATATACCAAGATAAGCAACCAAGCAACAATGGTATTGGGCTAGGCTGGGTTGGGCAAAGTCCTAAAGAGTTGGGCTTGAACTGAGATATCCAAGTCATACTTAGGGCTAGGCTGAGTTTGGGTTGAGTGAAGAGACCGTAGGATTAACCCAGCCCATTGACTCCCCTAATCCAATTTAGGGCCCTTAAAACCTGTCGCATATGTCTTGATGAAAAGATAATGATCCATTTCTTGGTGGTTCCTATTCGAAAGATGCCAATTTTTGTGTGTACAATCTTAAGATGGAACATCTCCATGTATAGATCCTAATGAACATATCATGCAATGAAATTGGAGTGCCAACCTTGTGAAGAAATTTTGTAACCCTGGTCTTGAGATATTTCGTTGGGAAAATGCTGCTATAGGGTAAATACTGAGTACTTAAATGAAATTTATATATATTGAGATCAGTTATTTGCGTGACCATCTAGCCAGATGTTCATTAGAAGGTCCTTTAGATGGTTGATGCTAAGGTTCATTAGAATTTCCAATTTAGGAAGGAACAATGCTAGGACTCAGGCTCACCTAACTAGGAGATCAGATCAAGTTCATGTGTGAGAACAATCTTGTACATCCCTGGCCCATGGATTTAGAATTCATTTTCTTTCTCTTCATTTAATAGATTCCAAATCTATGGATTAAAGATGTACAAGATTATTCTTATACGTAAACCTGATCCAAATTCCCTAACTAGCACCCCCACGCAAATAGAACGCTTAGAACCGTATCCACTTGGACTCGAATCCATTGAATTTGGGCATGAAAAGTATTTTCATATCCAATTAATAATCAGTTCAGATTCTGGTCACAAAATTGGAAAATCAGATTGCTGACCAAAAATTGATTAATTTGTGCCCCTAAAGTTTGTCAATGTGCAATGTAAACTTTTGAGAAAATTACTTAAAGAGACAGACAGATGGCTTCATAAAGATTATACGTATGATTTCGACTGATTCCAGGATTATTCAAATCGAAATTGATGGGGATCAATCTCATACTGGTTCTAGGCTCTAAAACATTATGTCCAAGTTAATGTTGGGCTAGGGCAGCTGAAGTCAAACGAACATATAGAAAAGCTAATTAAGAATCTAGCTGATTGGTGCAAATTAATAAATACTCTTTTTTTTTTTTTTTTTGAAAACAAATTAATAAATACTCACTTACTATACCTAAGGCTTTCTTTGTATCAATTTTTTTTTTTGGAATTTTTATTAATTTATCAAAAATTATTAAAAAAATCAGTTTTAGAAAACCACATGATAAAAACACATGCCACACAGGATCTGTACTAATCAAAATCTTCAAAAAGAAAAAATAAAATAAAAATGAAATGTCATAAAATTCCAAAGCTTTCTATCAAAATGTATATTGCATATTACAAGAATGGATTCTATGCATGTATGTTCACATGGACGTACATGTGAAGATCCAACACTTATCCCTTTTGCCTCCATTTATATTCATCTTCACCCTTTTAATGGCAGGAAGTGCTATTAAAAGGTTAATCTCTTTTATTATTGAATTAGACAAAATAAAAGTTTGTATAGCATAAGAAAGGAAACGCAGCCTCTTAGAGTGAGTGCGCCCAATGGCTCTTAGCTCTGCTCCTTCGACTGATTGTGCATCGGATCTCAGGTTCTCTATTGCACTTCCTTGGTGATGGATATAGGATAGAGTATGCAGGGGACAAAATTCCCTAGGGCATGTCTTCTTTAACATGAAATTCCCTTAAGCATACTAATTATATAGGCCAAAAGGATGGTGCATAAAATTCCCGTTAAGGGCATGCTAGGGGATGAGTAATTGTTTTTTATTTTTTTATTTTTTTTTGCTATCGACAGGTATCGAGGCCTTCGGCTTGACTAGTCTCGCGGACCCATACTGACCCCACAACCGGATGGACCAGGTCATATCGGGGTTGAATGAAAACCATACAACTTTCACTGAAAGCAGTGAAGAGCACTAAACACCCTCGTGTGAGTGGCCCAAGGTGTGCCTAGTGGGAGTCAAACTTAGGATGTCCGAGTTTACGGCTCGTACCAAGTTCGTTGCTCACCAAATTTTAGAGTATAAATTTCCTTAGGTCACGTCTAACACAAAATTCTCTTAGGTATAGTATCCTACTGAATGTGGGGCATGAAGTTCTCGTGGATATGCTTTTTAGTACTTGTGATGTTGTATGGGATGAGATTCCCTCGGATATGTCTTTAACATGAAATTTCCTTCTTTTTTCTTTTTTTCTTTTTTACTAACGATGGATATTCTGGCTTTTGGCCTAACTAGTTCTAACATGATTGGGGATTGTGTGGATAAGTACAAAATTGTGGATTGAACTTTTTGGTACAAACCTACATTTTTTTGTTTTTCTTTTTTTTTAATCTATTTTATTATGATTTTACTTTAAATCATATATGTGTATCGAAATTGAAAAGTTGAGGATCGATGATTGACCAAGCTCGATCCCATCATCCCAATCCAATCTGGCGGATACCTAGCATTCCATTTTACCAATGGGGTTGGTAGCCTAGTGGTGAAAATGTCTTCAACCCATCACCGCTCGAGTCTACTGATTATAAGTTTGAGTCTTGGCATGCCCACTATCGTCCATTGGTCGTGCGGAAGGGCTATTTTTAGAACCATGGTCCGCGGATACTGACCATTCCATTACGACTTTTAAACCAAATTTGGACTCAACCCGGATCGGTCTATGTCGACTCGGGACCAAATTTGGACTCCTCCCGGATCGGTCTATGTCGACTCTTGTCGTGTACGATTAGGGTTTTTGTTTTTTGGAAGGTAAAATAGGAATCATTTTACAACTGCGAATGGTAAATTAAGAATCAGTTTATAACAGAGAATCCTGCAATTTCTCAGTTAAATCCTACTTCTTGTTGATAAAGTAACGAAAAGCATATCTATCTATCTACCTATATAAGGAGGGTGTTGGAATTTCAGAACGAAGTAAAGATTGGATCGAGAGGAAGAGTGAGAAAAGTTCGATTTTGGATCATCAATTTCTTACTTGCGGCTGTTTCAATACCTGATCAATCTCTCTAGGTACTCTCTCAAATCATTTTTTCATTTTTCCTTTTAGCAATTTTCTTTTAGCATGGCTTCTAGCAATACTATTGGTTCCTGCTCCGGTACCAAAAAGAAGTTGAAGAACACCATTCATTGTGATGGTGCGAGGAATATTAGGGTTGCAATTCCAGATGATATCATGATGTTGATCGTAAGCAAGTTAGATATAGAGGACTTACAATGTTTTAGTGCAGTCTGCAAGTCCTGGCAATGTATTGCTCTTTCTGAAAAGAAAATACGGCATTTGTATCCACGAACTCAACTCCCGTGGCTCATGCTTTCCTCCTTAGAGGCTCCTGTAACTGGGTTTTTCAGTCTTAGCCATGGCAAAGTTTTAAGATTAGAATTAACTGAAGCCTATGGCGCTCGGTGTTTTGGGTCTAATTGGGGATGGTTGATAATGGTGGGTACCATGGGACACAATTTCCTTCTAAATCCATTTACAAGGGTTGTCATTGAACTACCACCACAGAGCACTCTTCCTATCCAGTATGACTATGGAGCATTTCCTTCACTTTTGCGACATGCACCTTCATACAGCCATATTAACAAGGCTATGCTGTTGTCAGCTCCCAATAACAACAAAGATGATGATTGTGTGGTTATTGCCATTGACTGTAACTCCCATTTAGCCTTCTGCAGGATAGGGGATGAAGTGTGGACGGCCTTGGGAATACATTTCGAAGATATTATTTTTTACAATGGAAAATTGTTTGGGATTAGTAGAAAATTTGTTCTTAAAATTGTGGAATTGTGTCTTGATCCGAAAGTAACAAGTTGTAACATTCCTCCTCCAGCAGATGAGGATCTTAGCCTTCCCACTAAGAAGCTTAAGAAGTCATTTTATTTGGTGGAATGTCTTGGAGAGTTATTGATGGTTATAAAATGTTACTTTCATGATGAATTGGGATACTTAGAAAAGTTGGTGTTCAAGATATTCAAGTTAGATCTAAAAGGAGGAAGCTGGATTAAGGTGGAGGACTTGGGTGATCAGATGCTATTTATTGGCAAAAGTACTGCCTTGTCAATCTCGGCACGGGACTACCCTGGATTTAAAGGAAACTGCATATACTACACAAAAAATGAAGAGGCACGCTTTGTTGATGCTTTTATATCTGAAACTGCAGCTGAATTGGTTCACTTGGAAGATAACAGAATTGAACCTTTTATCTCAAATGATTCCGGCGTTTGTCTGTGTTCTCCCATCTGGTTCACACCTTTTTCTTGGTAGAGAGGGAGGGCTATTAGGATGGGTATCTATGCCTTCAAGCTTGTCTTATAAGATAGAGAGGGAGGGCTGGTGGGATGGGTATCCATGGCTTCAAGCTTGTCTTATGATTAACATTATGGGGATAATTTGATTTTCTTGAATCTATTTGTACCTATTAATGCATATATGTTATTTGAAATGGCTCTCTTTTATTTAAATGATGACACCATCATAGTAATATTTCATTGGGTAAGGGATTGCGGCACCCACAACATGAAATGGAACTTCCATGCTAAGTCAGCGGTTCGTAAAAAGGAAGAGGTAGGCCCCCTAGGGAATCAAGAAGGAGAGAGAATGTGTGAAAATATAACGATGTATGACACCATCAGTGTACGGATCATTTTCTCCATTTTCTTTTGGAAGCCACTTATACTTGGGCTCACATGCAACTTGTTTGGAATGATTTGGAGAATCAATATTAAATACACATTATATTAGAAGATTAGAGTTTACACTTTTTTTTTGGCTGTCTTAACCCCCCCCCCACCCCAAAGAAAAAAGAAAAAGAAAAAAGAAAGAATTGTTTGTTATGCATTCTTGGAATAGATTCTGGGTTTAGAAGGCATTCTGAAACATGATTCTTTTGTATTTTTTCTTAAATTTTAGTAGACATTCTAGACCTTGAATCTATTCCTAGAAGGCATACCAAACACAGCCCAAGTCACCCAACTTTGCAAAGAGAGACGTGGTCAGTGGAGTGGTGGCAACAGATTATTCAACTTGCTTCTCTGTTTCCAGTATTTTAATGTTGGAACACTTGAAATATACTATGTTTTGATTTCTTAAAAATACTCTTTAACAAAGGTGTATGAGACTATTGGACCATTCTTCTTCTCTGTTTATTCTCTTTTGCTGAGGTCAAAGTCAGTTCTACAGTTAAATCCACTTTGTAGTCCTTGCTTGCAGATAGGAGATCAAAAAGGACAAACTGGCTCCCTTGTAGAATGCCCACATGGCCACATCTAACCTTAAATGAAATCTGGTTTCTTATATTTATAATTCACTGGAGCTGAACTACTTCTTTGGGCCTTCCCAGAAGAGACAATACAGTTGCAGATATGTGCTTTGAAGTAAGCCCTGCTTCTTGAATCTGATCTTTTGGTGATCCATGGTCAATGTATCTATCAGGCAGCACCATTGATCTCAACTGCAAAGAAATTCCATAGAATCAAGTTCAAGGGGAAAAAAGGGGGGCGGGGGGTGAGATTTGTCAAGGTATTTGAAAGTTCTGTGAAAGGGAGACTACCTTGAGATTTCCATCTAGAAGACCATTCAAGGTTAGAAAGTGAGACACATGAGATCCAAATCCTCCAATAGAGCCTTCCTCCACTGTAATCAGGATCTCATGCTCATCAGCCAGATTTCTTATTAGCTCTGTGTCAAGAGGTTTGCAGAACCTAGCATCAGCAACTGTGACGGTGACGTTGCGGGATTTGAGTAAAGCTGCAGCTTCAATACATTGCTGAACTATGGAACCAAATCCTAGAAGAGCCACTCTGGTGCCTTCCATCAGTATTCTACCTTTCCCAATCTGTTTAAAAACCAAAGAAAGATGATTTTTCTCCACTGGTATTGCCCATTTCAAATTGGAAAATTTACAATTGTTGCTTGTGATGCTTACCTCAAGTGGAATCCCTTTGTTATTAAGAGGGAGTGCTACTCCAATTCCATTACCCCTCGGAAACCTAAAGCAGCTTGGCCTGTCATCAGTGGCTGCTGCTGTGGCAACCATATGCATCAGCTCAGCTTCATTGGAGGGAGCCATGACCACCATATTTGGCAAGCAAGCCATGTATGTAATATCAAATGCCCCACAATGAGTAGGTCCATCGGCACCAACCAAGCCAGCTCGATCTAATGCAAATCGCACTGGTAGTTTCTGAATATCCACATCATGCACTACCTGTGTAGTCCATTCATAGAAGCAGCTTCAGAAATTTCATGATAAAAGAAAAAATCTCAAGTTTAAATAATTTATCAAGTTTCCCCCCCTTTATAATTTTAAATTGTTTTTAATGGCTTGCCTGATCATATCCTCGTTGCAAAAATGATGAGTAGATAGCACAAAACGGCTTGAGACCCTCTGTTGCTAGACCTGCAGCAAATGTCACAGCATGTTGCTCTGCAATCCCAACATCGAAGCATCGATCTGGGTACCTCTTTTGGAAGAAATTAAGGCCAGTTCCACCACCCATAGCAGCATGAACTGCCACAATTTTGTCATCCATATCTGCTTCCTTTATAAGGGATTCTGCGAAGTACTGAGTATAGGAAAGTGTGGGTGTCTTCGACTTTAATTGCTTCCCAGATTTGGGGTCAAATTTAACAACCCCTGCAGAGAAAAAAAGTTGTTCTCTTTTGAGTATTCTTCTCGTAAAATAGGATAGATAGGTTGCATTGAATTGATTACCAGCAGGAAATACTAACCATGCATTTTATCTGCAGCAGCTTCTGCTGGTGGATAACCCTTTCCTTTCTCTGTTATAATATGTATCAAGACAGGACCTGGTGCTGGCATCTCTTTCACTTTTCGCAATATTGTCACTAAATCTTCGATGTTGTGACCATCTACTGGACCTATGTAATACAAGCCAAGTTCCTCAAACAGAGTAGCACCAGAGGCACTGATCATTCCTCTGGCATATTCGTCCATCTTCGCTGCAACTTCATATGTTTTCTCTCCAATTTGTTTGGTGACACCCTGATATAAATCCAATTCAGATTAATTTGATATTTGAAGCCAGAGGTAAGCAGTCAAAACTGTAACTATGGAATCTGGATGGAGTGGTTACCTTAGCAGCCTCACGGAGCCCTCGGAATTTGGTGCTTGCTTGCAGCTTACTGAGGGCCCTGCTGAGGGCTCCAACAGGCTTTGCTGGTCCATCAAGAGTAGCAGTGGGTAAAGAAACCTGTCTGTTATCATTCAATACAACAATCATGTTCGTATCAAGGTATCCTGCATTGTTCATTGCCTCATAAGCTTGCCCAGCAGTCATGGCTCCATCTCCAATCACAGAGATAACATGGTTATTCTTCTTTAGAAGATCTCTGGCAACCGCCATTCCTATGTACCAAGTAATGAAATTTACAGAGACCCTGATTAATTGATACTTTTGAGAGACCAAAACTTATAAAATTCAACTAAGAATTGAAAATCTAATCTATGACTCATTCAAATTTAAAGAAAATAAGAATGTGTACCAAGACCGGCAGAGATACTTGTGGAGCTATGTCCTGCGCCAAAAGCATCATAAATGCTCTCATCCCTTTTAGGAAAACCTGCAAGCCCTGAAGTCTGCCTAATTGTATTCATTCTAGACCTTCTTCCCGTCAAAGTCTTATGCGGGTACGTCTGAAAATTTATTCCACACAGTTCAGTAACCAGTTCTCAAACATATACAAATTAATTTTTCATTTTTCAAACATTTCTATTGAAATTGTAATTGAAAATCAAAGTTCTTCACCTGATGGCCAACATCCCAAATGATTTTATCTTCTGGGGTATCAAACACATAGTGAAGAGCTACTGTCAACTCCACAACTCCCAAACTTGCACTGAGATGCCCACCCGTCTTTGAAACATTATATACAGTTTCTGCTCTAAGCTCTGCTGCGAGTTGTTCAAGATCCTGAAATAACCGGTAAAATTCCATCAACACCTGAAACAAAAGAGAAACCCATGAACTAAAACATAAGATCATATACCCAGTTGGGTTACCCGTATGGAGAGATTCTTCAAATGAACTGGGTAACTAATTGTGTTAAGTAACGGGGTGGCCGGTTTCTCTTTTGAGAAATCAATTTTCCAAGCACCCTTTTCTTTCTTTATCGTTATCTTCCCCTCCTCTTCAGCAGAGTTACTCGCAGTAGCTCTCGGGCCAACCTGAAAACTCATCACCATCAGTATTCGACAATCATTGTCCCAGCACCTCCATGGAAAACACAAAGAAACACAGAAATAATATGTAACTGAAGGATTAGATTTAAAGAACCTGTCTCCTGCAATTAAGGTAAGGCACTGGTCCTAGTGGAGCTTTCATGGTGGGGTTGATGGCTGAGGTTCTCATCACGGGAAACCCAGAAACCGCCATGAGAGAGAGAGAGCAGTCGGAGGCTAGGAGGGGACGTAGAGGAGGTCCTGGAGGAGGGTCTGGAGGCTAACAGGGGAGAGATTCTAAAAATTTATAAGGAGAAAATAAGCCAAAAGTGAGCTGTACTGGCTTAATAGAACAACGAGGCGGGGTGAATGTTTGGCCGGGACGACCCGAACTTGTCCTGGTTTGTCCTAAACTTGAATAGGGCTTGGAATAAGTTTTTTAATTCTAAGGGCGGGTTAGGATTGAAAAATCCCAGGGTCCAGGGTTGGGTTGAGCTCAGGTTGAGGCCTCAATCTGGTCCAACCCAATCCAAAATTTAACTTTAAAATTTTACATTAGAATTTAGGGTTCTTATTGATATTTTATTTTTCTATAATTTTTTAATGTATAAGATAAAAATGGCAAAAATAGGTTAATCAAGATTAATGCAACCATTGTAGAAGTCAAGGTCAATCCAATCCGACCTAACCTGGCCCTGATAGGATCAATTAGGGCTGGATTGAGTTGGTATGAATCCGACAGAGTTGGGTCTGAACATGAACCTAACAAGATTGGATTGGAACCAAATTAAATTTTGAAGACCTAAAGTTGAGTTAGGATTTTAACAAACCTAACCCAATCTGACCCTGTCCACCCTAGGGGATAGATTTTAGATTAGGTAAGAAACTTACGAAATTTTGAGTAGCGAGAAAGAAGAGGTTGATTTTCTTTACTTTTGGAATTTTAAGATATGAGGTCATACAAGTTCATGTCTATCCTTATTTTGCTTTTATGGAAAACTGCATTTATTTATAAGAAAAAAAAACAGATTTTATTTTCCCCAAATGGGTTCTGTCCTGGCTTTGTTTTCTTGCCTTGTAGGGAATGAATTTGGACAGGTTAGTGTTTGACACACTCTGTTTCCATTTATAAAAACTGTTTCTATTTTTTGTGAAGAAGCACTTTCAGACACTGGCCAACCGGTTGGTTACTGTTACATTGTCTGAGTTTTCAAGCCCTCTCTTGGCAGTTTACCCCCTCCTCACTCACTTTTGGCGTTTTGGAGAGAGAGAGCCCCTTTGCAGCAGCTTGAATATCAGATTTGAACGGGAATTGAACCAAGGTTTCTCTCACCAAGAGGGGGTAAATCAATGTAATGAGGGTTTTTGAATTGACGAGGAAGGATCGAGTTGGGTTTTTGCAGATCAAGACTCAACTTGCCCTCAGCTTTCTCTTATCTAATCTTGGTCATCCACGGACACTTGTCGTCAAAATAGAGGGGAGTTGCACCTAATTGCACCATATGGGAATTGGAATGGATTTAGATGCCATTTGTTACTTGCAAGGTATGTGAAGTAGTTACGTAGAGTTAGGATTCCTAATTACGAATGAAATTTAACTCCAATCCCAGTGGTATTCAAAGAAATAGAATTTTGAATGGTATTTCGAAAAATACCAAAACCTAGGGGAGTATTTGTGACCCTAAGGATAAGTGAATTATTTCGCTTCTTTGGTTGCTAGTAGGAGTTGTAGCTATTCGGCTGCAACCTGGGTAGTAGTCAAAATTTCCCCCCTTATTGCTAGTTATATGCCAACACAAGGTTAACTACTAGCTACTTAGCTGCAACCTAGGTAGCAGCCAAAATTTTTCCCTTAATTACTAGTTATATCCCAGCAGGGGTTGCACCTACTAGCTACTTAGGCTTTGTACTGTAACATTCTAAAAAATGGGTTATATTGTTTTTTTATTTTTTTGAAACAGAAATGAGGTAAAACCTATATGGGAAGCCCGATTCAATTTCTTGTTTTTTTGAAATGAACCGGGCACTTATGAGACATTTGAATCCATTTTTTGGAGCATAAAATACTTGCTTTTCACTTTTAGAATTCATTCTGAGCAAAAGGCGCCGAAATATGTATCACTTATCAGTTATGAAGGGTAAATGGGGAAATTACCCTCAAAACATAACTTTGTTATGTTTCAAGGAACCCTAACCCCATTTTCACTTGCAGGAGGCGAGAGGCGAGAGGCGAGAGGCGAGAAGCTCTGCTCGGTACAAATTTTCTTGTCTACCATCTTCAAGGTAAACGAAGATCTCTCTCTCTCTCTCTCTTTCTCGTTCTTTTTTTTTCCCGCCTCTGCAAGACTGCAACTCTCCACGCCACTCTTCAAACTTGAAACTGACTTAGAACACCTCCATTTTCCGCCATTGTTTCACCTCTATCTACTCCGTCGCTCTTCCTGCTAACAACGAAGAAGTACAAAGGAAGGTAAGGATTCAAATTAACTTCTTCTCCTTCTACCCGTCTAATCTCTCGTCTCTGCCCCCTCCCCCTATGTTTCCAAGAAATCGATTCTTTGATTCCTGTTATTATTAAAGTTTAAGCTCACATTCAATTCGATGTATTGGCGACTTCCTGTAATGATCTTCGAATTTGATTAGCCAAGATGGAGGGGGACGGAGATTATTCCGACGAAGAAGATTACTTGTCGACTCCAGATTCGGACATGAGCGTTAGCGATGAAGGTATCAACGGAGATTATTCCGACGAAGAAGATTACTCGTCGACTCCAGATTCGGACATGAGCGTTAGCGATGAAGGTATCTCATTAGTATATTACTTTTCTTGTAAAGAAGTTTAATTTATCGGAAAAAAAGATCATAAAGAAAGGGATAAATCTTTGAAAGATTGGTCGGATTGTAAGATAGAAACAGAGAGGTATTATCATCTTCTGTCTATGTAGGTGGAAGTTCTCCGCCTGAACCTCCGGCGGCAGAGGAAGTGAGGGAATGCATTGATTGGGACCAAGAGAACAATGACTTTCTAGAGAAACTATTAGAAGAAGAAGATGAACCGGAGGATAAAGGAAAAGTTGTAATCGAAATTAGTGACGATAATGATGTTTCTGATCGAGACCAAGAGAACCTTGACCTTCTAGAGAAACCATTAGAAGAAGATGAACCGGAGGCTAAAGGAAAAGATGTGATCGAAATTAGTGACGACAATGATGTTGTTGATATGGAGATATTCTTATTTGTCTCATTCAACTTAAGTTATTTGGATAATAATGATTTTCATAACTTAGAATTTATTAAAAAACCATTGACTATCCTTAGATTTTATTTAAAAATCACAACTTTGACACCATGGTGAAGATGACACTTTATGTAAATATTGGTTTCTAACAGAAACAATTCTGTTAAGTACGAACCATACGTGTTTCTATTTCTTTCAGGTTACAAAATCAATTTTTTTTTGCGATTACCATACAACATTTAAGATGCAGAATCACTCCAAAAAAATAGAAATGCAAAAAAGTGTGCTAGCCCCAAAATCATGTTACAAAAACAGAATCGTTACAGTACAAAGCCTTAGCTGCAACCCCCGCAACAACCATATTTATTCATGAAAATTTTGCCTGCTACTCAAAAGTTGCAGTTGGCAACCAAAGAAATGAAATAATTCACCTTTCCCCTTGGGTTCATAAATACCCTCCTAAGTTTGGTATTTTCAAAAATACCCTTCTAAATTCCATTTCTTTGGCTACCAATAGGAGTTGTAGCTAAGGCAGCAGCCAAATTTTGTTTTCGTATGAAGTGGCGAATAGTTGTATGTAAGTAAAAGTCGTCGTGTATTGTGTAAGTAGTTACTTAATTCTTGTATTATCTCTTTAAATATGAAAATCACAATAGAACAACTAATCTTTAGAGATAGGCATATGTAACAAGACATGAAAATACATGAGGCCATATAATTGATTAAGATCGATGTAGGTCCAACCCTGGTCAGGGTCAAGGAATTAGTTCTTGAGTATACTATCTAATACATATACGATACTGATCTTGGATAGGTCAATCCTTATTTTTTTTACGCATGATGCCCATGCCTGATCTCATATCTACCATTTATTGAAATCGGTCTCAGCTAATATCAATATGATACGATTAGTACGACTAATCCAATATCAATACCTAAACCATGGTCATGGTTGAAGGAATGGAATTAGGATCATTGGTTCCAGCTGATTCTTTTTGGATTAAAATCAGGATCCCGATCTTATTTAGATCGGTTATGAATGGACCAAAAATGCCCTAACTTTGGGAATTAAGTACGGATTGACTCATTCGGCTGATCTAGATTGGAACCGGCACCAGCCAATCCAATCGATCCGAACCTGATTCCTAAAGCACTGACTTTAAAAAGAAATTAATAAAATTTAAAACTTTAAAACAAGATTTTATTTAAAAAGATAACTTTATTCAAAAAAATTTTTTTTTTTTAAAAACTATAGAGAGATAAGCATACCAAGTAAAAAACTGCCACACATAAAAAACTAGAGTGAACATCATTCGTCGATTATAGGCCTCTTTCTTTTTTGATAGCAGGTTTTTAATTTCTAACGAAGGAGCTTTTTCATTCTATTTTTTTTTTTTTTAAGATAGATAAATTATGATTGTCTATGATATTAAAATTTAGTATTCATTAAATTTATCGACTTTTTTTTTTTTGGATAAAGAATTTATCAACTAACCTCTTGTGTATGTATTGTTTTTTCAAGATTCAATTAAATTCCAATGTAATTTTCTTCTTCCTGAATAGGTCTCTTCAATTCTTCAAGTCTTTTAGGTTTATATTCTACTCCAGGTAGAGGCATGCCTAATTTTTTTTCGGTGGAAGCCTAATTTTAATTTGCACATATAGGACAAATGATCGCAAGACAATTTATTTTTTATACAACTTCTGTTATTCTTTTTTCAATTCGTTTCATATATATCTTTCACCAAATATTCGATGTAGTCATTATATTACTCGATTAATTGATAGTTTAAAATCTACATGATATTCATTAAAATTTAATTTAATTCAGAGCGAGACTTTATGAGGATATATAGCTTGAGGATGTAGCACAAAAATTCGCTTGTTCACATCAACCTTTCGAGGACCTCGTTGAATAATTAATTAACAAAAAAATGAGAGCTTAGGGACTTGGGAGTGTAATGATTCCCATAAGTCGAATCACATGATTGCATCATCCATGGAAAAAGATTTTTATATTCCACAAGTGGAGGGAAAGTTAATTTTTTTTTTGACATGTTATATATATATATATATGTGTGTGTGTGTGGAAAAGATGTGAGAGTAATAAAGAATGAAATCATAGGTATGAAAAATTGCAAAGAATTCACTAAAAAAAAAAAAAAAGGAAAGGTTAAGGGAAGAAGCCACTGTTTTTTTTTTTTCGGTATGAGAAGATGCCACTGTGATGTAGATACAAAGAATGCTTACAATTATTGTGGAATTAATAATTTCTATTTATGGAAATATTCATCCAACCCTAGACAATTCTTTCTCTGAAAAAATAAAAAATTGCACATTAAATTGACACCTCACATGCCAGTGGAATGCTATGGCTAAGCTGAGCTGTAGCTTTAAACCATTTACAAAATTATTCTTATAATTTTTTTTGAGAAAATTTAAAAAATTCTCCCTTAAATATAGTTATTATTATTATTATTTAAATAAAAAGAAAAAAGAAGCTTAAAAGTAGTATGACTCCTAAGCTTAAACATAAAGTGGAATGAAATGATCGTTTCACAGACCATTGGCCCCTGTCCTGATGTAGGGGTCATGATGCCTTTCACGGAACCTTCTCTCAGATAGAATTAGATTTTACTAAAGAGACCCTCTAGCCAACTAAAAGTTGGACTGCACTTAAAAGGTATTTTTTTTTCCTATGCTAATCTATCATAGATAACATTGTTGGCCAATGGTCAGCCTACTAGGTATTAGTAGGGTCAATAGCCACTTATTCCTCTGGACACCAGCTCTTCAAGTCAAAGTTGTCTCCACTAAACTAAGCTAATTTTAGAGAGAGAGAGGGGGGGGTGTTGGAGGATGCAGAAAGTGAACACCGTGAGATTCCATTTCAACTAAAAGTGAGAAATGGTTCAACAGTTAAGATTTGATAAGATTAAATCGAAGGCCATTAGCCTAAATTTGTCCTAACAACTTATTCAGAGATATGCACCATGACAATTTAGCCTTAAAATAATTGAAGAGATCGGATGTTATGAAGAGAAATGGCTAGAGTCGTATAGCTTTTAAAGACTTGTCTTCATCCATGTTTTTCATGACATGGTTTAATCATGTCTGGAGAATAAATGTGGAACATTATTTATTTAATTCATCTTCATCACATTATTAAAAATAATGAGAAAAAGAATACTCTTTGGTCACTCGGCCCCTTCATCCAAACATAGGGTGGAAAGATGATGCCTCCACCATTGTGAAACAAAAAAATCCCACCCCTATTAATGCTCATTTGTGCCTTAAAAATAGGAGCTGCATGACGGGGGAGCATTCATTTCCCCAAAAATAATATAACAAGATCTTAGGATCCCCACTATTCCAAGAATCTTATCTCAACTTATTAACAATTATAAATATATTTCTAGGCCTAATCTTCTAACTAATATATATTTAATATTGATTCTCAAAATTATTCCAAACATGTTGCATGTGAGCCTAGTGACATACATACGTGACTTTCGTGCCTCGTCAGTTTCGAACTTAAACAAGTAAGCAAGTACTAAAATATAATTAGGTGGAAATAGTCTCCAGATATGCAAATGGTTAATGCAAGGCACTCATGCTGGTTGGCCCTTGGATTTGTTTAATTTTTGTGTAAGCTACAATTTCTCTAATGTCATATATTAATGTCCATATCACCTATATGGATAACCATATAGTCTCACTAGCAAGTTAATTAGTGGTTAAGGCCAAATCAACTTGTTGAGGATGGTGTATTTATAATTTTATTTTCATAAAGTTTCATCTCGTTCTCACACAAAAAAAATATGAAAAATGATTTACATACCATCAATATCGTACATTCTCTTTTCTGCCTAACATTTTTTTTTATACAAAACGTGTTTTATCCTCTCTTATACTACTATTTACTCAAGGTGAAGATTTCGGGCCCGTTTGATAACGTTTCTGCCGTTTCTTGCAGAAACATAAAATTCCATTTCTAGAAACAGAAACGGAATTGAAGGTGCTTTGATCAGTCATGTTTCTAAAAGTCGATAGTAACCAGCGAAAGAATGGCCACGAGTCATTTTCAGAAACAGCGAAACAAGTAAATCCTAGGTCGTTTCTTGAACTATAAATAAGTAGAAATTTCAATTTCTATTTCTGAAAACAAGTAAAACGAAACAGTTTTATCAAATGTTTTTTGTTCCGTTTCTTTTCTTTCTGAACACAGAAACGACAGAAACCCATTTCTTAAAACGTTATCAAATAGGCTCTCAATTTACACATTGCGGGTGTTGCAATCCTCTATGCAATAAAATGGGACTATAATTATCGTTCTTCTTTTTAAATATCTCTATGTAATTGCACGATCACAAGATCATTCTTTTATATAATGTTATGCAAATTTATATTCACAATTTGAAAAAATTTCAGACTTTTTTAAGCTAAACTTTGATCGATACAATAAAATAATTGGGACCACACGACTGTCACCTGGTATTGGACCAATATATTACCTTTCCATCATTAAAAAAAGAAAAAAAAAAAACCCCAAAAGAGACGCTGTTTGGTAGTGGAACCTGCATATTGTTTATATTTTACATGGCCATATTCATGCCACGTGTCAATTGTAAAATTGTATTACACTTGGCTCATCATGTTTGGGAACCTCTCACTGTTTCTGCCCTCTATGGTTTTAAGAATCGGTATCGGATTGTTCATACCGATATTTGCCCAACACGTATTAGTGAATCAGCTTGAACCCTATGTTTTTAATATTATTAAAAACATAGGGTAATATTAAAAACATAGGGTTCAAGCTGATTCACTAATACGTGTGCATCCCACTCTCACCCT
Source organism: Macadamia integrifolia (assembly GCF_013358625.1). Classification (NCBI taxonomy): domain Eukaryota; kingdom Viridiplantae; phylum Streptophyta; class Magnoliopsida; order Proteales; family Proteaceae; genus Macadamia; species Macadamia integrifolia. Next base: position 34,181,016 of record NC_056563.1, on the reverse strand, counting down.
CCCTCTTTTTTCTTGGCTGAGCTTCAGTGATCTAATGTTCCCATCATGGCTTGAAAAATGGAACGGAACTATCTGTACCAGTCAGATTGGAATGTTATCAGCCTTGATCAATCTTCGATCGTGATATTTTTAATCCCGTTCCAAAACTTATTAAAAAATTAAAAAAATGATTTATGATACATCATCATGGAAATTATAGCTTTGTGTACTTGGATGGGCAATTATCCTTTGCAGTGAGTGCGACGGTGCGGTGAACATCGAATGGATGAGTGTATTTGGGCACATGCCTCAAGGTCTTCTCGATCATCCGATACTTACTACAGAAGATAATTTTGTGTGTTTGGATAGATGGATATTACATTGCCATCAATTCATTCTTCTGAAATGGAGAAAGTTGGAATTACGAAAGTAAAAGGATTTCTCAAGAGGAATTTGTAAATCACGCCAATGATGATACAGAATAATCCTAATTAGGGAGGTCTCAATGGACTGGATTGGGTTGAGTTTGTTTTTTTTTTTGTTTTTTTTTTTGTTTTTTTTTACTCCAATCTAATCCAATCCTCACCCGGCCCAACCTAGATCAATCTACCACCTTTCAGCCATACCCAAACCAGCTCGGCCTGATTAACCTTGACAACACCTATATATTGCCATTTGTGTTCCTATATGTACTAAGAAATTTCTAGCAAAAAAAAAAAAGTACCAAGAAACAAAATGGAACGTGGCCACCCAAATCACTCTGAAAAATATTATTAACCTGATATAAAACAATAAAACAAAGATTTATGATATATCAATGATATATAAATACAAACATTAAACTGAAAAATAGTTCATATTTCATTAAAAAAAAAATGGTGAATAATCTCCCTTATATGCATAGACTGAAGTAGACATAGTGTATAAATCGTACATTTTATGTTTAGAGTGTATTTTTCTAATAATTATATGAAAAATGAAATCTGTCCAAAAGTATAATGTGTGTCAGTACTTTCCTATGTCTATTTCTCTCCTCCTCCTCCTTTGAAATTATATGTCTATCACTCTTTTGCGGGAAGAGAAAGATAGACATAAAGAGATATAACGTAGTAACGTACGTTACACTCCCCTAATAGAGAACTCGATCACTAATTATATATTATATATCACATACATACTTATGGTTTATAAAATCGTAAAAAAAAAAAAAAAAAAAAAAAAAACCATTTTGAAATCTAATTGAATTGAATAAACCATTTATGAAACTAAATAAAAATCATACCAAGATTGAATCGACTTAACAGGATTTATGGTATTGAAATCGCAATAAGATTCTCGGTATAATATAATATTGATTTTGATTTCTCCTTTTTATTTTCTACACCAAATCAAAACTGTATCAATTAACACCTTTGCAGAATACAATATCATTCACATGGGGCATACATCGGCAGAAACAAGAGAGAGAGAATATATTATAGCATCCTCAAAAACGTGATATGCTAAGGTGGACTAATAGCTTCCTAAGGTTTTTTTTTTCTTCTTTTAATAAATACAGCATCTTAGGGTACATCATACGGATCCCCCTTGCCTTCATTTTTTTTTAAATAAGTTGAAAATGGTGTTTTGATTTGGAATCATTTCGATTTTAATATTGATACAGGTGGCTATCAATACTCTCCCAGATGTCGTGAGCTAAATCCTTGGACCTGTGGGGCTGTGGAATAGAAATCCAAGCATGAGGAACCTCATATAAATTTATCTATTATTTTTATGATTTTTTTTCTTATAATATAATATTTATTTATTCGTAAAATATTATATTTATTAAGAGACTTTCCTAACCTCATAGAAAGGACCTCTCATGTCAATATGCCATTGCATGTTCCAAATAAGTCAAATGAGATTGTGAGCATTTTGAAATTTAAATTATAAAATAAGAAAATAAATAATAAAAAAAATATTTTCTAACAGTTGGTTGTGTTGTAAGGCTCATTATTTTATTTTTTAACAACAAAAATTATAAATTTTTTTCAAAACAAATAAAAAAGGATTTATGATACATCATCGTGGAAAGTGAATTTTAATTTTTTTTTTATGAAAAATCGTTTGAGTTAAGATTTAATGGCAAAAGTTCATCAAGAAAGTAATACGTGTTGATAACTTTATCAGGACGATTTGCTATTTTTTTGCCACGTCCACATGAATAGTTGGTTTTAGTCAACTGATCATTAAATAACTTGTGTATTTTATGGATTAGCTATGTGTCAAATTTTATAATCAACATTAATAATATATCCATTGATGTCTGTCCATGCAATTTAGATGTCTTCTAAACCCTAGATTTTTTAGAACTTTAATCTATCACTTGACAAACACTGTTTTGATTGAAACTTGATATGCGAGCAAGGAACATTGGAATTTACTTGTTCAAAAAACCATTATTCAATCTGCGACATGGCAAATAATTGAACCATCTTCATACGCTTATCATGTCAACCCATGCTCGATAAATTTACAATATTTAGGTGGGCAGAGGATTTAAAACTAGAATTGAGGATTGGTCTAGAAAGTTGATATTGAGTTGGCTTGGCTAATAACCAATCTTGGTTGAGGTTCATAACATGTCAAATTCCAAATGCCACTTCTACCAACCCATATTTGATGGAGCTAAGATTTGGTAGGCAGGTAAATCTCAAGAAACCAACCAACATGTTTAGGTTCAGTCACATCAGAATTTGTTAAGTGGTAAAGCATTAAAATTTTTTGGACCACTAAAAAAGATATGCCAATACATAAGAAGGTATATGATTGAATTAAAATCAAATTTGACATATGACCTATCTAAACCATTAGATATATATCTAATAGTTAAAATGCCACATCAGTCTCCCATGGTGGAAATAGATTTTAGGTCGCAAAGATGATCATTTGCTATATATGCACAAAAAAAAAAAAAAAATGGCTTTCTTTATATTCGAAAAAAAAAAAAATCTTGTGAATTGATATTTAAGTGAAAAGTTTTCTCACACGGTTGAAGGAATCTCCTTCTTAGACACACATATTTTTGTTATGTGAAAAAGTGATGTAAATCTGACCATTGGCATCTAAGGAATGATATGAATATGTCACCTATCAAATTTCAGCCTCAAATTCACTTACTCTCCCATTTGATTCTATACCCTCACATGTATGTCCATGCACGCCCAATATAGTCTTGTACAGCCTCTTGGTATCATGGTTCTAAAACTTAGTTATGGTTATGGGGTCGGTCAAGGTTTATACCATTCTAGATCAACTCGGATCAAACCTTATTAGATAGATCTACCTTTTTTTATAATAGCTTCAGTCATGCATGTTGTATTAAGATCGATCATGACCAATATTGACTAAATTTTAGAACCATGTTTGGTACTCCCATATTTTTTTCAATTTCTTCTTTTTCCATTTTTGAAAAATATGAATTGGTTTGAAATTCAACAAGTGAGCAGGGGCCCTATTTACTTTTGGTATATTATTCACAAATTTCAGCCCATCTGACCTTCTCTGTGGAAGATCTAGGTGTTTATTTAGATGATTATTTCCTTAAGCTCCAAGTATGCATGAGTAGGAAAATGTGGACAGTGAAACAAGGATTTAAAATTGGGATCCATCTTGGTTGACATAGCTAACGATCTATTTATTTGAGAAAATAGAAAGAAATGGCTATAAATGGTACAAAATTGAATAAGAAATAGGGCAAGGCTTGTCACTTAAGATATTGTCCTTAAAAATATGATTACCTTTGCTATCTTCTCAAAACAAGATGAGACACATGGTCTTATGAAATATTATCTTCAAGATACAAATGTCATCCATACAAGTGTTGAATAAGATCGCACTTCTTATCGACAATATAAATTTACATCATATGGTACAATAATAACAACAACAATAATTAGAGCTTTATCCCAATTTAATGGCATTAGGCTATATAGATGTTTTAAGTAAAGACGAACGCAAGGATCCATGCAAAAAGATTGACTGATTATGATTGATTGTAATAAAGTGTTGGTTATTATCTGACGCATCAACTATAGTTCAACTACAAGACTATTACAATAGACTAAAATAAGATACGAACTGTTTACATGAGCTACCAATGTAGATCAGCCAAGTTAAAGATTCTACATACATTATGTCCACCATTAAGACAATCCATCACCCAACCTATTTATGAAAGGAGGAATGAACAACCTATTTTGACATTTAGAGTACTAACCATCAAACAAACTATAATTGATTTAATGATCCGTTTGCAGTTTCACAGTTTAAATTAGTTCATACTTACACATGCATGGCCTAATATTTGGGATGCTATTAAAAAATAAAAAATGATACATCAAATAGTTCAATGACGCGTAGCCCATTGAGCTAGGTTTCCCAGTCAACCTAACATTAATATGATTGATATAGATCAATCCATGAATATCTCTCTACTTCCAAATTAGCTTTGAAAGTTTAAATTGAAAGTTTATGACTCCTTGAATTCTTGATATAGCTAGCTCTTGAACCTATGGTTAAAAATCATTAAAAGTTTAATATATATGATCAAAACATGATTATAAAATTCGATTCCCACTAGGAACATCTTGGGCCACTCACACGGGGTGTTTAATGCTCTTCATTGTTTTCAGTAAAAGTTGAATGGTTCTCATTCAACCTTGGGATGACTCGATCCATTCGGTTGTGAGGTCAATATAGGCCTGCGGGACTAGTCAAGCCGAAGGCCTAAATACTCGTCGTTAGCAAAAAAAAATAAAATCAAAACATGATTATATATTGAGAAAGACAATTATATCTAGAAATACACCTATGGATAAAGACATGTCCTTAATAGATATACGATTTTATTTTCTTTTTAAAATAAATAAAGTCCAAATTGTCACGATATTGACCTTTGGATAAGTTGGTATGGGATGTTCTTAGACTTATAACCATCGATTAACCCCATCGATTCTCAGTCGTTGAACTAATTGCGTCTCATTTCATCAGTTGAAACTAACTACAATTGTGATCTCTCTTTCCCTTAACCATTTATACCCCTTGATGGTGAGTGATATATATTAGACTTGACTGGTTCACATCTCTTAAGTATTTACAAAACATTTGGAGAACCATCATCCACTTGACGTGAGAGAGAGAGAGAGAGAGAGAGAGAGAGAGAGAGAGAGAAATAAGTGTATCCTTCCAAAGAAGATTTGGAAAAATTTAACCATGAACAATATGAGAAAAACTTGGGACCTAATATAGATAAGTTTATGTATTAATTTTCACATTAAATTTCTTGAATATGTTCACAAAGTTTCTTCGCGTGTGATATGGGATGTGACACAACCAAACGATCGAGTACTCTCAAATTCTCAATGAACGAATCATCCATTAAAATATTATGGTAAGAATCTCTTCTATTTTCAAGCAAAAAAATCTTATCAATCTAATATAAGAAATATCATATAAACGAGTCAATGAGAGAACACATAGGCACATATTTATTGAGTGTCAAGAAGAAGCTGTGATCTTTTTACACCATACACAATCTAGACCTTTTCTCAAATTATTGTCACCTCTTGATTGTAATATTATTTCGTTACTTTGATCACAGAAAGATATTTTTGTCAGTTTTTGAATTGAGAAATTGAGAAATTGATAAATTTTAAGCTGATTGGAATTTGAACCGGTTTGGATAATAATTTATAAGTATCTTGAAAAGGGCTTCATTTGACTTATATTAGTAGTCAAACAAACAATGAAACAACACAAATTATAAATATTGGTCCTTTGTCCTTTGTCCTTTGGTTTCCACGCCTTGAATTATTGATAATTCTTAATTGCATTCACCAACCCCATAATAACTTCATCGTTGCCCATGTCCGTTGCACAACCAGTTGAGAAGATTAGACTTCTACCTTGATGTGACCACGTGATTGAAGTTTTGAATGCATGCTTTATTATTATGCTTCCATCCTCTATTGATGAAGTTGAAATTATCAGTTTTTAATGTATTTTAATGATATAGTGACAGTGGATGAAATTAATTCTCATAATGGTATAAATTCATGCTCATGACTTTTTGGATTGTTTGAATTTTACGAGCTTTAGTTATTATCAGCTGAAGTTGATGCTGTGGATCAGAGAACGTAAGAGGTTGTAAGAGCACCTTTGATGATAAAGTTTTGTGAATGTAGAGGCATTGACTCTTCTTTTACGAATTGTTCTCTCATTCCAGTGATTGATGCTTTAGCCTAATAAGATATATTAGAAATGGATCTATTGATCTTAGAGTGATAGCTTTCTCATTCTTTGAGATGGAAAATGCTAATGTGCACTATCATAAGATATGTAGTTCATCGTCTATATGTTCTCCATCTAGTTGAGAATATTGTGAATGCAGAACAACTTGATTCTTAATCCATCATCAAAGAGGTACATAAATTTCCTTTACGTGGGGAAGCATGGTTCTTGTGCACGTGGGGTAAAATGATCGACCCATCTCCCGTAAAAGAGAAAATAACTCTTGTACCACTATTTATCACACATTCCCATTGGTCCTTGCACCAATGAAAGAATCACATGTCCCCCACAATAAACACTTCCTCTAATTAACATATGACTGGTCCCAAATTACGGAGGCACTGACCTTGGAAAACTCCCACACAATGTAACTGTAACCAACCGGTTGGCAACTGTCTGAAAGTGCTTCTACACAATAAATAGAAACAACTTTCATAAAAGAAGGCAAAGAGGACAAACATGAACCTGTATCTAAATCCAATTTCAATCCCACCTAGGCAGAAATAGAAAACCAGAACAGAAACCAAATGAATAAAATAGAACCTTTCGTAGAAATAAAAAGCAGTTTTCTATAAAACCAAACGGAGGACATACATGAACTTCTGTATACTATGACCTCTATCTAAAATTCCAAAAATGTAAAGAAAATGACCCCTCTCTCTCTCTCTCTCTCTCTCTCTCTCTCTCTCTAAATCTCGAGAGTAATTAATTTCCCTAATCCAAACATGCCATGTAATCGATCTTCCCTGTGCCAATAAGCCAGAACAGCTCAACATTGACTCTTTTTTTTCCCCCTCTTTATAAATTGTTAAAAGCTCTCCCCTGTTTGTCTCTAGAGTCCGGAGTCCAGGCCATCCTCCACTACGTCCCCTCCTCCTACTGCTTGTCTCTCTCTTTCTGTCTGTGTGGAAGGACTGATCAGTCATGGCGGTTTCTGGGTTTCCCATGGCGAGAACCTCAGCCATCAACCCCACGGTGAAAGCTCCACTAGGAACAGTGCCATACCTTAATTGCAGGAGACAGGTTCTTAAAATCTAATCCTTCAGTTACTTATTCTTTCTGTGTTTCTTTGTGTTTTTCATGGATGTGCTCGACAGAATCGCCCTCGATGCTGGGAAAACGATAACGATGATTGTCGAATGCTGATGGTGTTGAGTTTTCAGGTTCACACTAGAGCTTCTGCAAGTAACTCTGCTGGGGAGGAGGGAAAGATAACGATGAAGAAAGAAAAGGGCGCTTGGAAAATTAATTTCTCAGAAGAGAAACCGGCGACCCCTTTACTTGACACAATTAATTACCCAGTTCATTTGAAGAATCTCTCAATACGGGTAACCCAACTGGGTATATGATCTTATGTTCTAGTTCATGGGTTTCTCCTTTGTTTCAGGGGTTGATGGAATTTTACTGTTTCTTTCAGGATCTTGAACAACTCGCAGCAGAGCTTAGAGCAGAAACTGTGTATAATGTTTCAAAGACGGGTGGGCATCTCAGTTCAAGCTTGGGAGTGGTGGAATTGACTGTTGCTCTTCACCATGTGTTTGATACCCCAGAAGATAAAATCATTTGGGACGTCGGCCATCAGGTGAAGAACTTGATTTTCAATTACAAGTACTATTTCAATAGAAATGTTTGAAAGAAAGGGTTATTTGAAAAATGATAAATTAATTTGTATAATTCTCAGACTTACCCGCATAAGACTTTGACGGGCAGAAGGTCTAGAATGCATACAATTAGGCAGACTTCGGGGCTTGCAGGTTTTCCTAAAAGAGATGAGAGCATTTATGATGCTTTTGGCGCAGGGCATAGCTCCACAAGTATCTCTGCTGGTCTTGGTACACAATTATAGTTCCCAACTTAGTGAATGAATCATTTATTCTCAATTCTTAGTTGAATTTTATATTATTTTTGGTTTCCCAAGTCTCAACTAATCAGAGTCTCTGTAATTTTCTTTACTTGGTAGGAATGGCGGTTGCCAGAGATCTTCTAAAGAAGGATAACCATGTTATCTCTGTGATTGGAGATGGAGCCATGACTGCTGGGCAAGCTTATGAGGCAATGAACAATGCAGGATACCTTGATACGAACATGATTGTTGTATTGAATGATAACAGACAGGTCTCCTTACCCACTGCTACTCTTGATGGTCCAGCAAAGCCCGTTGGAGCCCTCAGCAGTGCCCTCAGTAAGCTGCAAGCAAGCACCAAATTCCGCAAGCTCCGTGAGGCTGCCAAGGTAATCCTTCTATCAGATCCCATATTTACAATTTGACTGTTTACCTCTGGCTTCAAATAGTAAATTAATCTGAATTGAATTCTTGTCAGGGTTTAACCAAACAAATTGGAGGGCAAGCACATGAAGTTGCAGCGAAGGTGGACGAATTTGCAAGAGGGATGATCAGTGCCTCTGGTGCTACTCTGTTTGAGGAACTTGGCTTGTATTACATTGGTCCAGTAGATGGTCACAATGTCGAAGATTTAGTGTCCATATTGCGAAAAGTGAAAGAGATGCCAGCTCCAGGTCCTGTTTTGATCCATATTATAACAGAAAAGGGAAAGGGTTATCCACCAGCAGAAGCTGCTGCAGATAAAATGCATGGTTAGTATTGCCTGCTAGTAATCAGTTTAATGCTTAAGACTGCAACCTATCCTATTTTATGAGAAGAATTCTCAAAGAGATCTTTTTTAATTCTCTGCAGGGGTTGTTAAATTTGATCCTAAATCTGGAAAGCAATTCAAGTCCAAGCCACCCACACTTTCCTATACTCAGTACTTTGCAGAATCCCTTCTAAAGGAAGCAGAGGTAGATCCCAAGATTGTTGCAGTTCATGCTGCTATGGGTGGTGGAACTGGCCTTAATTTCTTCCAAAAGAGGTACCCAGATCGATGCTTCGATGTTGGAATTGCAGAGCAACACGCTGTGACATTTGCTGCAGGTCTAGCAACAGAGGGCATCAAGCCATTTTGTGCCATCTATTCATCATTTTTGCAACGAGGATATGACCAGGCAATCCATTAGGAACAAATAATTTTGAATTATTTAAATTTGGGATTTTTTTGTTTTTGTTTTTTGGAGTATCTGAAATTTCTGAAGCTGCTCCTTTGAATGGATTTCAGGTGGTGCATGATGTAGATCTTCAGAAACTACCAGTGCGGTTCGCATTAGATCGAGCTGGCTTGGTTGGTGCTGATGGACCTACTCATTGTGGAGCATTTGATATTACGTACATGGCTTGCTTGCCAAATATGGTGGTCATGGCTCCCTCCAATGAAGCTGAGCTGATGCATATGGTTGCCACAGCAGCAGCCATTGATGACAGGCCAAGCTGCTTTAGGTTTCCAAGGGGTAATGGAGTTGGAGTAGCACTCCCTCCTAATAACAAAGGTACTCCACTTGAGGTAAGCATCACGGGCAACATTTGTAAAATCTCCAATTTGAAATGAGCAATACCACTGAAGAAAAATCATATTCCCTTTGGTTTTTTCACAGATTGGGAAAGGTAGAATACTGATGGAAGGAAACAGAGTGGCTCTTCTAGGCTTTGGTGCCGTAGTTCAGCAATGTATTGAAGCTGCAAATGTACTCGAATCCCGTGACATCACTGTCACAGTTGCTGATGCTAGGTTCTGCAAACCTCTTGATACAGCGCTAATAAGAAATCTAGCTAATGAGCATGAGATCCTGATTACAGTGGAGGAAGGTTCCATTGGGGGATTTGGATCTCATGTCTCTCACTTTCTAAGCTTGAATGGCCTTCTAGATGGACATCTCAAGGTAGTCTCCCTTTCAGTGAAAACTTTCAGATCCCATGAGAAATCCCTCCTCTCTCTCTCTTTCTCTCTCTCTCTCTCTGTCCCCCCCCCCCCCACCTTTTTTTTTTCTCCAAAATTTCCCCTTGACTTTGATTCTATTGAGATTCTTTGCAGTTGAGATCAATGGTGCTGCCTGATAGATATATTGACCATGGATCACCACAAGATCAGATTCAAGAAGCAGGGCTTACTTCAAGGCATATATCTGCAACCGTTTTGTCTCTCTTGGGAAGGTCCAAAGAAGCACTTCAGCTCCAGTGACTCGAATCATAAGAAGCTGGGTTAGACTGATAGTCCTACAAATAAATTGGAGAGATTCTAGATTTGAATGAATTGAGGGGCACTGATTAAAGGGAATTCATGAGAAGTAACCATGTGTCAAAGGGTTTCCATGTTCCCTTTGAATCCCTCTTCTTTATCTGTATATATCCCCCAGCCACCAAATAAATAAATTGAGAAGAATCAAAATTGAGCTTTTCTTTGCTTCAGTGTATCATCTGCTAAATTTAGTATTAGACCAAGAGAATCAAAGAGTTAATTGAAGGCCTTATATACTGTTGTTGACTTCTTCTTCTTAGCAAAAGAAAGAAAAAAAAAAAGAGAAATGTTGTTGGGTATGTCAGAGAGATTCTCTACTCAACGGCGCCACCCCTTCACTACCGGCCGGTACATCTGCTCTTGAGCCTCTTGACAACTGAGAATGCTCTGTTGGCAATAAATGAAAATCCATGGCTAAAGAAAAGATTTTTTCTTTTTTAGTGGCCCACCTTCTGCAAAGACTTGTTTTCTCTCTCTCTCTCTCTGGCTAAAGGGAACCCAAAACTGAGAACTAACCAAAGCTCTGTTCTTCATAACCAAGCTCTCCATTCTGTCGCAGTTCTTAGCATAGTTTCCACTTTGGAGTGGTCAAGAAAGTGGACTCTTGGTTGATCAAAAGTTCGTTGAGTCTCTAGAAATTAGCGTTCCATTTGGCTCATCATTTTCCGCTTTCTTACTTCTGGGTTTCTAGCAAAAGACAATGGTTGTCAAATCAAACATCTTTCTCAATCTGACTTTTCTTGGCCATTATTAACAAGGATTCCTTTATATGCTTCAAAAGCTCATCTTTTTTTCGTCTTTGGTCGAACAGAGTTCCACTAATAAACGACAGAATTCACCCAAGAGACTCCACAATGACGAAGAACCCTGACACAAATCACAAACCCCTCCCCAACCACCACCAGGAACCTACATTGTCCAAGTCCCTAAAGATCGTCTAAAGAGTTCCATCACCTCGCACCGCTGCTGGCTACTGTAACTTACAGTAGCCGCAAATCTGGTAGAGGGCGCAACCGGGTAGCTTTCTTTTCCACAAAACTAAATTAAAAATTAAGACAAATTAAGAACAAATGGTAGAAAATGAGATTATCCTTGAACCCTATGTACCACTTCCATGTGGGTACAAACAATATGGAGATGTCCAATGATGGAATAGTAGAGATGGGTTAGAAGTGTTTCAGACGATCCTACAGTCTACAGCAATGTCCAATGATCAAATCATCCCTAAAAATGGGAATCACCAATAATCTCCACAAGAACATAGGCCATCTCTAAAATGGTGAAACCTCTTTGCATCACGGGCAATTATCTCTTTCCCAACAACCTTAGTGACAAACTTAATCCAAGTATGGCAATCCCCACAGACCCTAAGGTTTTTGAAAATCCTCACACAATCTGTGCCGCTGCTGCTGCTCAACAATGCAAAGGCTATTGCCAACTTCTCACTATGATGATACAGAGATTTCTCCTTCTCCTTCTCATTCATGTCTTGCAACACGAAACTTGTATCAGGAACATAACCCAAATCCATAACCTTCTCAATCAATTCCTCCAACATTACATAGATTGCTCTGGAACTGGGATGGGACCAATCTCCAGCCATGAACGCATGTACTTCCTTGCCAACCTCAACCCAACTCATTGCTGGACTCTTTCTCAATCTCATCTCCCTCATTGTGCTTTTCATTTTAATCACTTCACTCCAATTACCAGTCGTTGCATAGATGTTGGACAACAGGATGTGAGTCCCCTCATCCCCTGGTTCCAGTTGAAGAATACTAATTGCAACTCTTCTTGCCATCTCAACTTCCCCATGAATTCTACAAGCACTGAGCAATGTCCTCCATAGAACCACATCAGGGTTTTTCACTTGGGTGATTAGCTCTTCAGCCTCTTCAAGCTTTCCAGCACGTCCCAATAGATCAACCATGCATGCATAGTGATCTCTTGACATTTCAATGTTGGGGTTACTGCCGATGGAAGAGAATATTTGATGACCTTCTTCAAGCAACCCTGCATTGCTACACGCATAGAGCACATTTAGGAATGTCACGTCATTTGGTTCAATTCCCAAATCCGGCATCTGATGGAAGAGTTTGACGGCTTCAAGTCCATAACCACTCTGCCCATAACTAGTGACCATGGAGTTCACAAGTACCACATCAAGTTCAGGTAGATCATCAAACATCAATCTCGCTGTTTCAATGCTCCCACATTTCCCATACATGTCGACGAGTGCAGCTCCTGTGAACCTATCTCTATCAAACCCAATTTTCATCGCTAGAGCATGAATTTGTTTCCCTTGTTCAAGCATGGCAAGGCTCGAACAAGCCCGGAGAACAGTAGATAAGGTGAAAGCATTTGGAACCATTGCATGACGGATCATCTGGCATAGCATGGACAATGCAGATTCTTCTCTACCATTTTGTGTGAGACCCATTATAACTGCTGTCCAGCTCACCTGATTTGCATTGTCGAACCGATCAAAAATTTTTAAAGCATCATCAATCAAGCCATACTTCGAATACATAGTGAGGAGTGAAGTCCGTGAAGCAACCCCAGATTCAAATCCGGATTTGATAACAAGACAATGTATCAACTTACCTTTACACAGATCCTGTAAATTGCCACAAGCAATCAAGATGCTCGCAAATGTGAACTCATTGGCCTTAATACCCTCCTTCACCATACTACAGAAAACATCAAGAGCCTCATTATCTGAACCATGTTGGGTGTAACCCACAATCAAAGCTGTCACCAGAACCACATCTTTGTCCACAACGCGATCTGCAACTAAGCGGGCATCCCTTAATCTTCCAAACTTAGAATACATATCTACAAGGGCGCTACCAACAAAGACATTCGACAGCTCCAATCCTGAGACCACCAAACGTCCGTGAGCTTTCCTGCATTCACTGAGAAAACCCAAATCAGAGAAAGCTTTGAGAGTGCTGGAGAAGGTAAATTCATCGGCAATAACCCCCTCAGCAACCATCCTTCCGTAAAGTCGTACAGCTTCTCTGCTTTTTCTAAGACGAACGTAAACAGAAATCATGGAATTCCAGTTGACTATGTGCCTATGGGGCATCTCATCGAACAGTTTACGGGCATCATCGACATCTTCGCATTTGAGGTACGCATCAATGAGCTTATTGCCTAAACTGAGGTGAGGAAAACCAGACTTGATCATGTAGAGTTGGATGTTTTTTATTCCCATGACACATTTTCGCTCGGCACACCAACGGATGAGAGAAACGTAATAATTGAAAGTTTCTGTGATGCCTTCTTCGTTGAAGGGAAGGACGAAGCTGCCGTGATGGGGAGGAATACCAGGGATGTGAGATCGACATGGAGCTGCTGTTCGAAGAGTTCTGACAAGATAAAAGAATCTGTTGAGGCCTACGGATCTCTTGTCTATAGCTCTTTGCATATCCAATTGGCATTTCAGGAAGAACGATATCTTTGGAAATACACCATTCTAAGGTGCCGTTTGATAACACTCTGGGAGAATGTTTCTGGTGTTCTTCTATTCTGCGGGAATGCAAATAGAACAGAAATATGTTTGGCACGTCCGGTTCATTTTTGTATTCCCCCGGAATGAACCAATGAAAAAGAATGAGAAAAGAATACATTGCAAGAGTACCAAAAAGTTGCTTCTCTATTCTTCTATAAACTTAAAAGAACAATTCCCTATTCAAAACCCCCAAACCCTTTTCTCCATCTCACGATCAAAAAACCCCAAGTCCTGTATTGCAGGTTTTCACTCTCAGGTTTCGCCTCTGCCCTCTCTCTCCTTCGCCGATTCCCTCTCTCTCTCTCTCTCGGTCGCAGGTTGTGTATCCAGGTGCGTCGCCGCTGCCCTGTCTCTCCTTCGCCGATTCCCTCTCTCTCTCTCTCTCGGTCGCAGGTTGTGTATCCAGGTGCGTCGCCGCTGCCATCTCTCTCCTTCGCCGCTTCACTGTCTCTCTCTATCTCGGTCGCAGGTTGGGCGCAATGTCGTCGCCGCTGCCCTCTCTCTCCTTCGCCGCTTCCCTGTATCTCTCTCTCGGTTGCAGGTCGGTTGCAGGTCGATCGCCGGTGCCCTCTCTCTCCTTCGCCGCTTCCCTGCCTTGACTTAGTTAAATGTGGATTTAATGATTAAAAATGTTAGTTTAGTGGTGTTAGTGAGTAAAAAATGTAGTTTGTTTTGGCATTATCAACGAAGCAAAAGTGTTGACTATGATGGCTTTGCAAATTAGATGTGGTTAGCCAACTAATAATGTTCTAAAGTACAGATTTACCTTTTCAGTGTTAATTTTATTTCTCATATTTCTTTCATCTCATGTTGTCTTGTGTTGTTACTTAACTGGGTCCTTACCGCTGCCAATTCTAATTTTTATGTTAGATGCACGTGGTTAGATTGTTTAAGGAAATAAATTTGTGTTAACCTTTGGAGAAGAGCAACTTCTTATACACTTCTTCAGATTGCCATTGCCCTTTGGTTCTTTTAATATCCATTGATACTGATATCTTCTACTTTGTTCATTAGTCCCTATCATTTTTCCTGTTTTTAGTTAAATTTGACCATAATAGCATGTTTGTAATTATTGATTTCATTGTTCAAAAGTGAATTTTCATTATTGTACTCTCCAGGAATAGAAGTGTTTGTCAAACGCTGTTTCTGTTCTTTTCCTGTTCTAAAGCCATTTCTGAAATAGTTTTACCAAACGCTGTTTCTATTCCCCCAGAGTGTCTTCACAGCATGGAATCGAAAAAGAACACTTCTGTAAAAGAACACTCTCCAGGAATGGGAAGTGTTATCAAACGGCACCTAAGGACTCGACCTCGCCCAGGATCGTCACAGCCTGAGCCCGGATCGTTTTGAAATAGATAGACGAATTTACCCTTCTTCTTTTTGTCTTTCTAATTTTTTTCCCTTTTTACCCTTGGGTTCTCCCTGTTAATTGATATCAGATCTTTCAAGGCCGATACCAATCCGGGCGATTTCACCAATCTCGATCCAAATTTTGAAACCATGGCCTGAGTTGAGTGCAAGGTTTTTTGTTCATGGTTTCAGCATCGGCCACCAACACTAATATTGATTCGATAAGGATAGGATTGTCTGTATGATTTCAATTTCAGGACAAAAACAATTTTCGAGGGTGGAAAGAAAAAAAAAAACTATTTTTGGACCGTATCTGTTTAGTATCATATCAAGGTTGATATTAATGCAACAATAGATATCGACTGATACAATACTACCTAATCCATGGCTTGGTGCGAGTCTCTAAGGAGATTCACATAATAGACCGCGACCAGGGTGGCAGCTCAATAGGTTGAAAATTTGTTTGCAAATAGATATCAAGGATATTTTAACCCATAGGGATTTTAGATGAGGACCCACACCTCACAATCAAGAGATCATAAGTTCAACTCTTCTTACAGCCCTAAGAAAAAAGAACCCTGTACTCCATCGCGAGCAGCTGCAGATGTGAGAAATTCCAGGCAAAGTAAAATTTGCATGGCAAATGCATGGCTCCCTGGTGAGAAATTTCTTACTACAAATTTTACAATGTTCGGTCTGGAAACTTTAATTACAATATTACTTTCATTTTCAACTACTCTGCCTGAACCAAACAAAGCCAAAAAAATCAGAAAAATCCCCAACTCACATAATTAACATTCTACCTCCTTGATTTTGGAGGCTGACATTACAATAGCTTTAGATGGCTTTTCCCCTTAAATTGTTCAGAGTTTTTGGGGCTGATAGACATCAAAACTATCTCAATGCTAACCACGGACAGTTGCTTTGAACATGTTCACACATGATTTGGACATATGGAAAGATTTCCTGGTCCAGTAAGTGTTGGAACCCTGCTTCCATTAACATTTTAAATCCATCAATGTCCTATTTTAGTCTTGTAAAGAATGGCAATCACTTTAACAGGACCCTACTATTCTTTCTTACCACAATTTGCAACTAAACAAACATCTGGTCACACTGATATTGCTCCAGCAGTCTAAGGACTCCGCGATGGGTTAGTTCATCGAATTAAGGATGCAAGTTTAGTCTGACGGCCCGAACCCACCCCTAGCTCGCCCTAATCCCAAACATGAACTGACCCAAAAATTTTGATCTTGAAGGCCAACCCAACCCTGAAATTTCTGACCCTGAGTCGGGGTCAAGGCAAGTAAGGGTTGATGTCTTTGGCCTATCGAGCCCTCCCTAAACCCGAGCCTGATTTTGACCTAGTTATGACCTTGATATTAATCCTAAATTTAACCTAATTTTATCTATTGTTTGACATTGAGTGATTTGACACCTCAAAACTCTTAATATCTCCTCACCGATCTCTTGCTTTTTTTACCCAAAAAAAAGATCTCTTACTTTTTTTTTGCCAATAAATTTGTAACTTCACATTTTTTATCTCCTCTTTATTATGAATATTTTTTGTATCAGGGTCATCCTGGCCCGACCCTAAAAAATAAAAATCAATTAGGGCAAGTAAAGATTGGTTTGAACCCTAAAGGGTAGAGCCAAGGTTGAAGTTTTGCAACCTTGAGTCAAGATCAGGACAGAATTGAGCCTTTTTAAGGAGACTCAGGATTGGGTTAGGGTTTTACGAAATCCAGCCCAAACCGGCCCTGTTGCACCCCTACCTCGAATTATAGGTGTGTTGTATTTCGCAACAACCAGCTCATTGACACAAACAGCCCCACGCTACAAGGATGATGTCGAATCTAAAGGGACACCATTTCAATAAATTTCAATTGGAAAAAGAACCAAAAGGCTAGAGAATTGACCACTTATGGAACAATCGGATTATTTCTCTCATACACAAACAGGATCCTAGCATTTTTATCGACAATCCATCTCCACAAATCTTATGTCAGTAGCAACCGCAGAGCGCCTTCCATCACAAAGCAACCACACAATTAAGTTTCAGGACCATGGCCATTCGAAAAGACGTCAAATCCCTGACCATTGGTTAGCATATGGCAGGCCTCGACTTCAGTCTGTAAGAAACCAGAGAGCAAGTTCCATTCAATGGCATGAGAGAAAAGGGTGAAATGACCAACAGAAATCCCATCAGCTCAATGATCAAATACACACGTCCAATAAGAACATACCGGGTCATCCAGATTGGAAGGAATCTCAATTTCTGAAGCATTAGCAAGATCATCCAAATTTTCCTGCATATCCAAACAAACAAAATGAAAATTAAAAAACCACAATGACGACAAGTAAATATTATTATTCGTTCATGCAGCCTAACTGCATTCCGTGCCCCAACTAAATTCGATTATAAAAGTGAACCCGCCCAATCAATCATGCAGTCCAACCATGAGACAACCATAAGTTCATGGAAGTAGACACCTCACTGTCACCTTGGAGACGTGCACGGTGATGATGAACAGGTGCTTCAGAAAAAGGGAGGGGGGGGGGACCAATTTGTGGTTTAAAGAGATCCATGTAATCTGAATTTTTTTTTTATCATCCTAGTAAAATTACCAAAATACCCTTGGGAGTTGACTCTGTCAATGTGGTTAAATGCCCTTAAAATCCCAAATAAAATGATTTTCCTCATCAAAATATTTATACTTAAAAATGGAGTGAATTATTTGATTTGAATATTATTTTGAAAAGATTCTATTTTTGGCCTCTTATGGGACCTGCTTTCAAAATAAACTGCAAAAAAATGGTTCCAGAATTTCATACCATTGAAAAGTATTTGGAATGAGCTTATGGGAAGGAAATCTTTGTCTACACCCAAGAGTAATGTCATCACATGGGGGGATGTCTTTTGTCCACACCCAACTAACCCAAGAGTTATGTAATCACATAGGGGAAATGAATGCGCCAACACTTCCAAGAAGTTCCGGTTTTTAACAGAAGAAGAAACAAAGGAAGGTTTCTATTGGCCATTAACCGTATGGATAAAGCTTTGCTAGTACCAACCGAGTTGTTGGGTAGGTTTTATCAGGTATTGGATTATGTTGTCTTGCATGCATTGTGGTTTCTGCACTTAGTTCTTCTCTCTCAGTTGTTTTATTTCTTCCCCTTTTCCCTTCTTCGACATTATGCATACAACATACTTCATTTGCCAAACAAATGTTTTTGACAAAACAGAGATAGAGACCTAAACAGCAGGAAAGATGTCCTCGTAGCTGAATTTAAATTGAAATCCATAAGCATGCTAAACCAATGTCATTCTTCCAGATAAACCATACCTGATCCTCAAGACTGACAGAAGGATTTCCGGTCTCCACAGGTAAAGGCTTCATCTCTCCCGGGCTTCCCTGCTGGCCCGGTAATCACAGGAACAAACCAATAAGTTGCCAACAAACAGAAATAATTGCAATTTTTCTCATTGTCTATTTAATTAGATTATACACCACAGTCAACTGTCAAGGCAAACATCTACTACCTTTGGCATAGTTGATTCTTTAACCCACCAATAAGCACTACTCGGTGGAAGCATATCAGATATATAAATGCCCAAATTGACCACTAAGAATTTTTCTATTTAAACTATTTAAACATGCATCAATTACCATAAATGCTACAGAAATCCTACCTCACCAGGGATGACAGAAGGATTCTCATTTCCTGCATTTACCTTTGAAAAATCTTCAAGATTCCACTGCAGGTAAATAAAGAACTCAATAAAATACAACAGCCTGCACCCATTCAAGCACTAACAGAACTAATAATATGCCTTGAGGACATGTCTGTAAACTGGTCTGATGAAACGATACCCGTTCATCTTCGTTGGTAGAGGGATTTTCAGCTCCCATGGTCAAAGGTTTAATTTCAAATTGTGTTCCCTGCATATCCATAAACATAAAAATGATGAGATTGGTCACATGAGAAGAATTTCTCCATCTGACAATAATTTTAGGGTTTGTAGGAGGGGGGTTTGGATCCAAAGACCATAGCCACAGGAAATATCTCATGGAAAAGCTAGATGTGAAGAAATAGATACAGAAAATATTTGAAAAGACCAAACAGAAATACATACGGTTTAAGTGTGGATACATTGTTTGCTACTAAACAAAAAGGGCTAATGTTTAATTCTTACAGGTTCTTGCTCGTAAGAAATATGCCTTCCTCCCTTGCTGAGATCTCTTAAAGTTCCCTGCAAATAAAACAAATTTGTTGGCACATTAAGTAGCCCTAGAAAAGTGAGTAAGATAACACCTGAATCCAATGTTAATCATAGTTTAGGTATCATGATGACATATAAACACTGTTAAGAATGAAGAATCCAATGTTAATCATAGTTTAGGTATAATGATGACATATAAACACTGTTAAGAATGAACATTAAGTCCTATAGAGCTAATTATAAAAAGAGAGACTGAATTATACGTGATTTGAAATAGCTAGTAGAAATTTTTCATAGCCACCTAGCAAGACAAGCTCCTCATGGCACATGCTTAGGGAAGACAAATCCTCATTCACATAAGCCTTCAACTGCTAGAAAAGATTATGACAGGAAATAGAGATCAATGAGCATGCCTCATCAAATAGTCCTTGAGCTCTCCTGAAAGGTGTTTACTTGGTATTTAAGTAAATGTTCAACTTACTACACCATTCTATAACAGATTACGCATTCATGTAGTTGCACATGCTATCTAATGGACAACTCATCTTCCAACACTAAACTTCTTACCAAAATATTTAGTCCATCAAGAGTTTCTAGGTCTGAAATCAACAATTTACATTGCATATCGCAAGGATGGACCTTTCAAAAAGGTTGTGTTAGATTCCTAGTCCAGTCCTGTCTTGACTTTTGAGTCAGTTTCCTTTATTATTTCAATTTCCTAGTCAATTTAGATTTACCTTATTAGGGATTGGGTTAGGCCTTCCTTGTTCGATGTTTGAGTCTAAACTTGGGTCTTTATATAAGTTTGTACGAATTTTAATTAATGAAAAGCTTTCTGTTATTCCTCTTCTCCATTGGTGAAGAGATCCCTTTGTTCGATCAAGGCTGGTTGGTTTTTGATCCATCCAACCACCTTGCGGTGTGAAGCCCGGGTGTTTCTCTTATTGTTCTTCTCCTTCTTTCCATCATCCTCTCCATTAAAGGAAGTGTTCTTCTGAAAATTTCCTGCAATTTCTACTCTGATTTGGAATTCATATGCAGGGGTTTTTTTACACGAATTTAAATTGAGGCAATCCAACCATTTGATCATCCTCAAATTTCAAGGAATTGTTCTAAACCCTAAAGGAGGAACTCGACCAGAAATTCCCACAGATCAGACCTGCTGATCTGGATTTATGTCAAGACTTCCATTCTGCCCTCATCTCTTAACTTGAATTCTGTTCTCTGAATACCAAGTCAATTCTACTGATTTCATTGATCTATTCTTGCTATTTCATGGTCTATGCCTGGATAGATTGCTCAACATATCCTTATTCTCTAATTTCTATTTTGAGTGATTTACTGTTATGCCCTTTCCTAATGCAACTAGGATTGACTCCTAATTACTGATCTACCCTTTGGATCAAGTTGGGATTTTAAGCAAGTGTTCGATTCTTGGTTTACTGAATTCAACTGGAGTTTTAGCTCCATCTGACCTGTGATTTGGAGTTATGATAATTCCCCCAAATCTGGTTGTTGCATATTTCTGTATTTCGATTCTATTCTTGGTACTGTTTTGATCATTCAATTACGGTTCTACCTCTACATTATCATGTCAAACTTGGAGCACCTGTGACATGTAATCTGCAGAAAAATATCAATATCGGAGGACAGTCCCCAAACTACAGATATCTTACTGTTACCTGACCTGATATATCCTTTGTTGTTGTTGCTGTGATTAGTCAGTTTATGGAGACACCTAAGCAAGCTCAGTGGGAGGCTGAGATATCTTATGGGTGCTCCAGGGAAAGGTCTTATTTATTGTCGAAATGGTCACACCAGTACGGTTGGTTATTCTGATGTTGATTGGGTTAGTGTTGATGGTGATCGGAGATCTACTACAGGCTATTGTACCTCTCAGGGGGTAAACTTGTTACTTGGAGGAATAAAAAGCAACCTACAGTAGCCTGGTCTAGTGCTGAAGCCGAATATGAAGCTCTATGGCTCAAGCTACAGCTGAGTTAATGTGCTTAAATCCTTTGTTCAAGAGCATGGTTTTCTGATCAACAAACTTATGCATGTTATTGATAACCAGGCAGCTATTTATATTGCTAGTAATCCAATCTTTCATGAGAGGACTAAACATATTAAAGTGAACTGTCATTTTGTTCGGGATGCACTGATGAAAAAGTTGATTTCCGCTCCGTTTGTCAGTTCTAGCAATCAACTTGGAGACTTATTTACCAAGGCCTTGTTTCTAAATATATTTCTCCAAGGGTGTTCCAAGCTAGGCGCAAATGATATCTATACTCCAGCTCGAGGGGGAGAGTTAAGTTTTGTCAATCCTATGGAGGCATAATTGTAATATTCTTTCTTATCTCTGTCCTTAAGTGTAAAGTACAATTAACTTAAGTAGTAATCTTTAGTTGTGGACCCAGTCCTTGATTGTAATCACTTGCTTTAGCGTCAATATAAATAAACCCCCCACCCATGGTTTGAGGTATTCTGCTCCTTACACTGAACCATAGGCAGTGTAGTGTTCTCTCCAGTCTGTCATCTTCTCTTCTCTTCTCCTCTCTTTCTTATGTCCAGGTACTGATTCAAGTTCTATTGCTGTCCCAGAAAAAAACAATTATAAGTAACATCAGAGATCCATAGAGAATACAATACCAACCTTGTTCGCCCACATAAGCCCACAAGCATTGCAAAGAGACCTTGGACCAGCTGGTCCACGACGCATTGCTGGAGTGGCATTTTCACTGATGCCACAATGCTGGCATTTACGGAGACTACAATAAAAAGATACAGAACGATAACATAAGAAAATGCAAATGAAATCCACCCTACAAAGTTCATTCTTTTAATGTGTGGAAAGGAGGTAGAATACTGTAATGCAATCTTAGTGAAAGAATCTACGAGAAATGTTGCCACCCACAAAAATTAACAGAAAAGTCTAAACTTATGTTTCAACTCACACAATTTCTGGGCGAGGAGTACCATCATCCTGAACAGAACTCTGAGAAGGATCCCACAGTCCTTCTTTGTAGTTCTCTTTACAAGAGGCAAATTGACCGTTCTTACGATGCATCCTAGCCATATAAATTTAAAGGAATTAGAATTATGTCAAAAAAATGTCTCGTTAGATATCAAATAATTTGTAACCATATTTTTTTGCCCTTTTCGTACAACAAATTTTATTTTTTTTTCCAAATGAAGCATGTATACTCGAAATATGTGCAAGACAATGACACCTTTTGATAATAACATAATCATAAGACTTATTTTTGGAAACTCTTTTTTTACCCGACTTGAAAACCCTTTCGGAATAAAACAAGAGGCAATCAAAAAGTGTCAAATTCTAATTACACTTGTAGAGGTGTCATTTAAACAATCCTTTACATAAAGGGAATGTCTGAATGACACCTCTCTAGGAGTGTTAAAAACTTTACACCTCTTAATTGCCTCTTGTCTTAATCCCAAAAGTTTTATAAGATCAGGGTATAAAAGAGTTTTCAAAAATAAGTTGAAAGTGACATATCAATGTCATTATCAAAAGTTGTCATTGTCATGCAAGTACCCATGTAAAATGACTTTATTACCCTAATTGAAAAAAAAAATTGTCATACCAAAAGGGAAAAATATGAGGCTAAACAAGAAAATCCCTTACATAAAAGACCCAAACATCTAAGGAATGTAAGAAACCATTTATTCAGTATCTGAAGCAAAAGAGAATATTGTTCCTATTTGTATCATAACAAACCAAGAGGTCCACTCAAATTACATAATCTTATTTCACAAGACCCCCCCACACTAAAAAAAAAAAACTCAGAAGCTGCCATTAACGATGTGATAGACTCTATTTAACTTTTAATGGAAAAGGATGCAGTTACCAAGAATAGGCCAACACTGGTCCCCTGCAGTGATAGACTTAGACTCCACCAGCTAGAGCTTTTAGAGATGCCTTGCCATCCTTAAAACCAAGTTCCAAATCCCATGGTGATGCAGGTAAATCACTTAAAGGGCTTATTTTATTGGAATTAAGCCCTGAGCTGGGTTATGTAGGTGTTGGGCCTTTGATATCATGGGTTTTTCTTCGTAATAGTCCACTTTAATGGGCAAAAAGTAGAAAAACGAGATTTACTTCATTAGTTTAGTTAGAGTCCTAGTCTTGATATGATCTGTTTTTGTTTGAGTCCAACTTCATGTTGGAGTTTTAAGTTGTCTTTTAGGAGTCCAATTATGTTTTTTGTTAGTTAGTGAACAAAGTTAATGTCCTATGTTAAGTACGTTTCCAATTTCAATTGTTTCCTATTTCGGGTCCTAGTATTTGTTGGAGTCCTCCTTAACCTCTATATAAAGAGACATTGTTGTCGTAACACAAAAGACAATTATTATTGAATGGAATTTTCTCTTGTTGATTGCAAAGATTTGCCTGAGATAGGTTGTGTTCATCAACTGGTATAGGCTGAGATAGCCATCCCCCTACCCCACCCCCTCTTTCTTCTATAATCCCTTATCACCCTCTACTCTTCTTTATTTTCCTACTTTACCTTTGGTGAGTGAGTGTTTTGAGTGAGATATACCAACTTTAAGTGAATGTTATATATATACACTCACGGATCCATGTAGCCGACCCATTTAGTTGGGATAAGGCTGAGAGTCACTTAATGGGATAAGGCTTATTTGCAATATGAATGTCCAATAAGCCTTGGGTTGGGTTATGCATGTGTTGGGCCTTTGATTCCATGTGTTTTATTTGTAATGTGCCACTTTAATGGGCCTAAAATATAGGTAGAAAGTGGGAAAACGGAATTTAATTCATTAGCTTAGTTAGAGTCCTGTTTTGAGTCTATTTCCTTTGTTATTTCAATTGTAGTCAGTTTAGGTTTCCCTATTAGTGAATGACTAGTTAGTTACCTACTTCATGTTGGAATTCTAGTCTTATCTGAAGTTCAACACCTATCATGTAAGGTCTAATCCTACTTGGAGTCTAAATCCTAGTTAGGTTATGACTACTAGTCTAACCTCTTTATATAGAGGAGCTAATGTACTCTAATTGGACAGATTTGAAGAATGATGAATTGAGTTAATGTTTGAGAGCCTTAGGGCTATGTGTGATTCCCCTTCCCCCTTTGTTTATGCGATTTCTCCCTCCCTGGTTGGATATGTGCAAATGTGTAATATCTGATTGTGTGATCCCTTCCTTCCCTTTCTATTTTAGTTCTTCTCTTCTTCCCTAAGGCTTACTGATGTAGATAAGCCACTTAATGGACTCATCATATTACAAATAAGCCTTAGGTGAGTTATGTATGTGTTGGGCCTTTGATCCCATGGGTTTTATTTGTAATGGGCCACTTTAATGGGCCTAAAATATAGGTAAAAAGTAGGAAAGCGGGATTTATATTCAGTGTTTTTATTTAAGTTGTTTTAATTCAATAAAGGCCCCTTGGGCCCATCAAGTGTAATGTCCTATATGGACTATTAGTTAGTCAGTCCTACTCCATGTTGGAGTTAGAAGTCTAGTCCTAATTCTATTTGAAGTCCTAGTTGTAGTAGGAATGTCTAGTCCTATTTGGAAACTAACTCCTAGTCAAGGTATGATTGTAATTCTGCCCTCTTTAAATAGAGGAGCCTATGCACTGATATTTCGGAGATTTTGAATGAATAAATTATTGAGTGAATATTCTTTAGCTGAAAATTGTTATTGAGAGGTGAGAGATGCCTAAACCTTTGAGGGGTGTGATATCCAAAACCTGAGAGGTGAGATACCCATTCCTTTATTCTCTTTCACCCTTCTCAATCCCCCATCTGTTTTATTCTTCTTTTTCTATTTTATTTGTTGTAACATTCAAGAGGTACAATTCAGATTATGTTAGAAGCTATTACAGTCCAGAATCGACCAGCATCAGTGAAGATTTTAGGAGAGAGATCGATCTCCATATCTCCCTCCTCTGACCTCTGATCTATAAACCCTTTTAAGGGTGTGTTCGGCTGCTATTAGACCACTCGATCATCTTCTTGGAGCTGTCCAGATTTGTCCAGACATTGTTCTACAAAATCTTGAAGTTTTCTCTCTCCTAGGTCAAAAAATCAAGAAAGCTTATAACTTCACAACCAACCATCAGAATCCACTCAATTTTGGGGGTTTTTGTACCCTCCCTAGTGACTATCTACGCCAAGAGTGTAGCTCAATCGGATTCCTACAGACCTGGCCGCACCTCTCTCTCTCCAGCTCTATAACAGGTCTTTCTCTTTCCTATCGGGTTGGGTCTTGGGCTGGTTTTGCTCCTATATGGGTATTGTATCCTTGGGGATTTATTTGATGGTCTTATTTCTTTGTTTCTTGGTCCTATTTGTATTGTTTGGGGTTATAAACTGCTGGGGTGGTTCCTTGTAATCTACTCCTGCATTACTTACTCCATCAAAAAGACCAGATCAGCACAAAACTGCCACTCAATCTCTCCCAGATTTAGAGTTTTGACCCTAATCAGCTTCCCCAATAACTCTCAACCTAGAAATCATTTTTCGGAGCCCTTTTAGGCGTTTATTGGGAACACCAAGGGGAGGAACTCGACCAGGTTTTCAGGGCCATCTGAGGCCCCTCCTGACAACCGCAGGTTTTCTCCCATAGTGCCAGCAAAACCCTATTCTGTCAAGGTTTGATGCTGGTTGTTCTGTTTGCCTTCAGATCGAGCCACTGTTAGAGGCCTATTTGGGGATATCAATAGCCTATCTTGAACCAGGTTTGAGATCCCTTGGACCCTTAGTTTATGTGCTCTCTATTTCTCCTCAACTCAGCCAGATTTTCACATCCTACATTCCTACCTGGTATTAGGTCCTACATCACATAGAGTAACGCTCCTGGATTTTGCTTGTACAATTGGTAATTTTATATGGTTATAACACAGGAGAAATATATACTCGCACCCTTCACAAATTTGTTTACTATTTTCTATCACTAAAGAGGGAAGCAAGAAAACCAGTCATTAACAGCAAGAAAAAATAATGAATAGAGCGATTTAAACCATGGTTGGGAGCAATGAGATTTCCGAAAAAATGAAACTATAAATTAAAGGCCAACATAAGTCAACCAGCTGTTAAGAGCAAAAATCTATACCTAGGGCGTGTTTGGTTTGTCAATATAAAAAACTTGTTCGAAAGTTGACACGCTTTTTCTTGCCACCAAAATAACATCCAAAACTTTTCCCACCTTGAAAATGTGGCTGTGAACAAAAGCAACCACAAGGACTCTGTGATGATGTTGGTACACAGAATTATGTCACAAGGTGCTTCAGAAGTTTGAATCAACTCCTACAACAAGAAAGTTCTCCCTCTGGAGGAAAATCTTGTTTGGAAGTGTGTTTCTTAGAGATTTCAGAAGATTCGAACTCCACTACACCCACGCCCTAACTCTGCACCAAACCAGTTCCTAAAGTTAAACCTATGGCTCTATGAGATTCCAAACTACAATTTTTGAGATTTTCTGCAACAGGTAAACAACATATAAACTTAAGATTTGAACCAGTCCCAATCCTAAACTTGAACAGAAACTCTTAAATCTGTAGAGAATATGGAAATTTTACCATTTAATGCAATCAACCTCAAATAAAGATAACTAAGAAATTGAGAAAAGAACTGAGAGTTCAATGAGAGAGAGCTCAACCCAAAATACACATGCAGCAGTTCGAACTAGACTTTGGAGACTTTGCACCAGAGTAATTAAATGGATTTGAGAACCTCACCAGCGGCCTTGGCTAGACATTACTAATTCTGATTCCTGAACTTTAGACTCCTCAAGTCACTGGAATTTACTAATTATAGTATAAACCTAAACCTATCAAATGCTCAACTCTACCCTCACACAATTATTAAAACATCAAACATTATATTGTTCTTTGACACTTTCTCAGGCTAAAGACTGAAAACAATGAATCATAAATACCATAATGGGAATAGTGGATCCAAATACCAAACTACTTTATAATTACTAAAGAACTCAAAGCTCATCATGTTGGTGGCAAAAGACCCACTGACTTCCATGCATCAAGTTCCCACAAGTTTGCTTCTTGTCATCTCAGCATCATCCATTCCAGTGGCAATTTGTAACCTTTGATTGGTTTTGCCTCATTTAGGAAAATGGATTATTAAGTATCAACAATGAAAGTATTGGAGTAGAATTTTTTTGCAATTGCTGAACTCCATTACGGAGAAAAAAATTAATGCATGACTCATGGAAACCAAATCTTGAAATTGGCCATGATTCTTCTCTGGGCCCAAGTAGAACCCAAATGAATCCAACCGACCATTAGTGGTAAGCTTAGGCCAGTCACCAACTCAATGTAAATTGTTTTAGTATCTCCTCTTCCTAGCCGGTATGATTTGGGTGGTTTAGCCTTTGGCGGCAGATTTAGGTCTGCCACAATCATGGGGCTAGTGTTTTAATCATTTTGGATAGTTGTTCATAACAAGTTTCCAAGAGTTAGTTCTAATAATTATGAGGCTATGGTGAAGTCAACATCTGAGTTGAGGGTAATGTGGGACATGCAGTTCTCTATAAAAAGCATTGTGAACTCCTATCTTTCATATGCTTTGAATTAAAGAGCTTTAACATGAATTCAGTGCCTTGGTCCTGAACACATGTCAAGCACAGCCCATTTATTAATAGGGCTAGCAGTCAAACCCAATAAGAGCCATTTATTGGTCAGGACTGGTGAAAGAAGGCAGACAGCCAAGGCCGAGAATTGTTACCCTACCCTTCAGGCTGTAAATCATCCACTTTTTGTTCTATTGCAATTATAGCAACATTCTCAGTGCCTGGATCCTAGCAAAACGGGCAGAGTTGGCTTCCAAATGTACAGCTCAGCAACAGATTTCCTTTTCATCATTTCAGCTGATTAGTGTTTTTCTTCCCCACCACTCCTCCAGAAAAGGAAATACAATACGGTTTCAGTATTAAAATATATATATATATATATTCAATCAGAAATATCGACAAAATCTTGCGTAGTCCAAGAAAATCAAAATTTTAAATGATCCCCTACTACATCTCTATCGAATTTGAATATTTATCATCGGACTAGTTGAAACAGACACAATTCAATGGGTCAGATCCACTTACTTTTTCTTTTGTTGATTTCTAATTTTTACGATAGAATTTATATATATATATATATATATATAGACTCCCTCACAAATTTTTAGGGCCAAATGAATCTCTTCTAGCACAATCACTATGTACAAGAATGACAGAAATGAAAGACATTATATAATTAGTCCAATAAAGCCATGCTCATTATAGAAATCATTAAGATATGAAACAATATCAGAAATCAGATCGGCATAGATATACCAGATGTTATCTGTTCTCATTCAACATTGAAAAGAATCATGAAAATTGCAACAGCAAGAACATAATGGAGCTAAACCAACATACCTCTGAGCAACCTCTTTTCGGACAGTGTATCGGATTTTCTTGTCAAAGCATCGCTCTTTCCGCTTCTCTCGGAACCTAACTAGAGAAGCAAATCTTCGTGAAAGATTTGTACGCCGTGGGGCATCAACAATAACCTAAAAATAATCGCCAACACCCAATGAACACACACACACATACATATACACAAGGAAAATATATTTTCTAAACAATTCTGATATGGCATCAAAGTGAGGACTTTCAAAGTACCCGATTGCTCTGAGAAGATATTTCCGTGCTGGGCACACTAGAAGGTACATCACGCCCACCTAAAAGCAATAGTACAGCTTGCACCTATATATGCAAGACCAAAAATATAAGATTTCTTTTTTTCATATTTTTCCATAACTGTTCATTATTAATATAAAATATTAACAAAAAATTCTATTTTATAGAAGTAGATTACAAAGTAACTACCCCCAATGTATTACAGACCCAAACCCAAATCAGATAGAACTCTTGAGTTAACTTGACAAAAACCAGAAGTAACAATAGGGAAACAAAGGAACTAGGACCAGAAATAAACCCCCAAAGAATAAAGAACAACGTAACAGCAAAACCCAGCCAAAGACTCAAACTGCTAGGAGAGAGAAAGTCCTGCGGTTAGGGTTAAAGTAGGGTACCTGTGGCTGGAGCTGTAGGGCTCTGATGGAACTCCAACTAAGGTTGATTGAAGGCCTTAGGGTGGAGAGCAAAACCTCCAAATTTGAACAGATTCTATCGGCTGGTAAGGAAGTTATTCAATTTCTTGAAATCAGACCTTGGAGAGAGAAATATGGAGAACCTTCAAGAACCGCAGCTGGACTACTCCTTGAACAGCCTTCAGATGAGGATCGAGTGATCCTTTGGCAGTATAGAACATACCCTCAAAAGGGTTTGTAAATCAGAACTCAGAAGTGAACAATATGAGGATCGATTGTCTTCAAGTATGGGAGATCCTTGGCTGGTCAATTCTGGTTTTGAAAGCTTAAACAGATCTAAAACTCTTTCTCTGGATTCTCACAGCAACAGTAGATAAGAACAGAACTTAATAACATCAAATTAAAAGACAAATAAGAGGAATGTGGGTGGGGTAGGCTATCTCGGCCCGGGCATCTCACCCACAGCTATCTCGGCTGTTTAGAAGCAATTGACTGCAAACTTTGTTTATTCAATCTAAAATTCTGAGTACAATAGCTCCTCTTTAAATAGAGGGTAGAAACTATACTAATAGCAGTCACATTATGACTAGGAGTTGCACTCCTACTAGGACTAATATTAGAAACCTATACAAATTAGGTAACTAAGTGTTTACTAACTAATAACCACTTATGGGCTTTATTACAAGTAAATCGATGGCCACTAATGGGCCTTATTGAATTATAAATCAACAGGCCCAATGGACCTTTATTAACTAAGGACTAAATTAAATTAACACTTAAGTGGAGATCAATCCAACTTCATGAGGCTGTCGGTGTTGCCCAGAAAAACAGAGTAACAGTGGTAGGTTTAACAGAAACAGAAATAAAAGAAGCGAAAGGGGAAGGGGAAGAAGAAGAAAAAGAAAGCCATACCTTAAGGAAAGGGAATCTGAGAGAGAGGTCACACAACCATTGCTATCGTACCAATCCGGCACCATAAACAACTCAATAAGATTTCATTCATCTAATCTAGCAATCATTTGATTACATTGTTGTATTTAAAGAGATAAATAAAGACTCTTAATTGCGACCTAAAACTGAAATAAAATTCTAAAACAACTCTACCAGTAATTAGCCTAACAAAACTATACAAAAAAATTACAAGATAAATCCAAATAACAAAACTAAATAAAATAAAATAATCTACTGGACCCAAAATTATTGGACCCGGTTCATCTCCATTTGGGCTTCCCAATGGGTGTGGACCAGCCCAAGGAATTTCTCCTGCATCACCGTGGGCCAGGGGAAGAGAGAGAGAGAGAGAGAGAGAGAGATAACGTCAACCTAGGGAAAACATAGTTTCTGTGCTTTCTTGGCCAAACAATTGTCATACAAGGATGGAACATGTACTTGGGCAATAGAAAAATGCAGTAAAAGAGACAATTTTTTGCATTGTTGGAAGATTTGTGCAAAATCCAAAGTTGGAGGTATATCATTTTTCCCAAAAATTAATTTTTGAAAAAACAGAAAAGAGGATAAATATTTAGGGGTTAGCATTCAAATTTTTTGTATGTTACACACTATAGCTCGATCTATGACTTGACAGAGCCAGAATTCATTTTCTATTTTTTAATATTTAAATATAAAAAAATTCTCGCAATAAAATTGTGATAAAAAAAAAAGAGTTAGTACTTAGTGTTTGGAGGTCAATTTTATCTGTCCAAAATTTAATTATTTTAATTATAGATTTTGAAAATTTACAAAAAAAATCAGAAAAAATTGAAAATTATTTAAAATTGATGAAAGTGTTGTTGTATTTACAACTGAAAATGATGATTCATGTCTCATTCCACTATTATTTTTTATAAATTATGGCACCTTCACTATGGTAACGATTCCATTAATGGGGTTTTTGTGGAGGACTTTGAGCATTTCTTCCGCCATACTATGACATGGCCTGTGGGTGACTTGTTGCTCGCATGGTTGACTCTGCTATATTTGACTCTTTGTAAGGTGTAACAAACTGTGCATGATCCATGATTTATGATATGGTTTATAATTTGATGTTTATTCAATCCTAATGAATATTTACGTTGTTTTACTTGAATTATTTGTAATCTAGTATTAAACATTGGATGGAGTAGGCCATATCAGAGTATGTATATAGTGTACTCTACCAACCTAGGGTCCAAAGACAAAATACCATTTTGGGTGTGATTTTTAAAAACTAAAGGTTTCAATATTTTTTAGAGGGCATAAGGTGTCCTAGAAGTTTTAAGACCTAATATGGCCATCAAAATTTCGGTTTTGGTTTGGAAACTTGCCTCCATACCTCCCCATGTTTAGAGTTGAGGACCAAAATTACAAATCACAAAACTACCCAATTCACCTCCTTATTAGAATTATTTTTTCCGCTAGGACTTCTAATGGAACTAGGTAGACAAAGAATCTTCATTGTAGAAATTTCAATCAAAGTCGTGAACTACTACTTAAGGGTAAGTCCAACAAAGCCCAAGAGCTACCTTAAATAAGAAATTCATGAAAAAAAAGAACCCAATCACAGCCACGAACTAAATCATTTGAGTTAGCCAAGAAAAGGGAAAAGGTAGAGGGAAGAGGCTTTAAGCCTGAACCACTTCCAGAGGAAAATCCAAGAAAAGAAGATTTTCATTGCAATATCAATCATTATGGTGCATACTACCATATGTGTCCCTCATTGATTTGTTCACGCAGCTCCTTACTGTTACCATAATCTTCCCTCATTAAAAACCCACAGCAAAGAATAATCAAATTAATAAACAAACAACAATTACATCACATACATAGGTAAGCTAACCTATATGGTGCCACCACATATGGACAGGTCCCATGTTTATGAATTATGAGCCATATGGCAAACCAGAATGCAACAAGAAAAGCGTGTGATTCAATTCCAACTACAGAAAGCTGGCTAAATAGGTTCCCCAAGTATGCTTCTTCGTGCATTGAATCTTGTTATAGAAACGAAATAGAAGGTGCAGTCTACTGTATCACCACAATTAGGTACAGTAAATCGTGTGACCAAAAATAAAAACCAGAATCATTCCAGTCATAAGTACAATTTGACATGAAAATGAAAAAAATAACAAATATGAGGGGAAAATGAAAACGAATAGTAGAATAAGACGAACACGTCAGTAACAAGAAGTGGAGAAATTGGGGGAAGGAAGCAGTTCCGGCGGATTAGTATATGAGTACTGAGAAAAATTAGACATACCTTTTCAGGGGTGACGGCATGAAAGACGTACACTTCTCCTTCAAACGACAAGGTGAGCTCACTCGTCCGAGAAGACATAGAAACAACATTCTGATCGACAGGTTTTCCAGAATTCATCTGATATTCATCGACGTCGTCCATGGTATCATCACCACCTCCACCAAAACCGTCAGCTTCATAACCACCTTCGTCGTCATCGATATGAATAGGAGTCTGCGCATGGTCTTCATGCCCCTCGTAGGAGAGAATTTGCAGTGGCTGCTGGTTCCCCGTAGCCATTAGTCGAACATTACAGTGTCCCGTGAACAGAAACGAAACCCTAACCCTAAACTCTAACTACAAACTCACAACCTGCTCCATCACAGAACCCGTAACAACAACGCCTGTTAGAATTCAATGAAATTGAAACCCTAACCCTAAGTAGAACGAAAGTTGCAGGTTGGAAGCATGCGACAGCTCGAAAGAAAGTACCACCCAAATGAGAAAACTATGCTTCAGGTTCAGGCGTCCTTGCCTCCCTGGCTAGAGAGAGAGAGAAAGAGATAGCTTTTTTGAGCTTTCAATGAAGTTTCGAACAGAGGCAAGATTTTGTTTTTGCCTTCGTTTAGCTCCACTAGAGAATAAACGAGGCTGGTCCTTGGGGGGCCCTACTCCTGCCCCTTATCGCAGGTATACATGTGTTTATATGAGGGGAGATAGCTAAGACCTAAGAGGTGCGTGTGCGCACTGAAAATTAAGACGTGAGTGCTATCCACAACCGTCCGTTTCTGATCTTGACATGCGGATAAGTTGGGCCCCACCAAACGATGCGTCAGCATCACCTGATGTCTTGATTGTTGGATGCCTTTTCAGATGACGGGACAGGTGTCGATCAGTATTTGCATAACCATTTCATCCTAATCCGATGACGCAGTGTCATTGGCGTGGCACTCGATCATTTTTCCGATTGGGACTCAAAATTCGGAACTGAACTCGGGTCATTTCATCGCTATCCAGACTTCCAGAGTCCCAGACTGCGGCGCAGTGACCAAGAGCGTGGCAACCGGTCGTTTATCCGAGTTGGACTCGGGAGGATAGTTTACTTATACTTTCACGAGAAAGGGCAAAAAAGCAACGTGCTTCTTTGAGGATTTTTCACCACCCATGCATTTTTTTGTTCTTTGAGAATTAGTATGGAATATCTTTGAGTGCAAAAAACGTTTGATACAAACTGAAACGTATCAAATACGATATCGATTCAGAAATGGTCAATACCTGATATGATATTGTGAATTAAATTCAGAAGAAATTTCACGTCTTTCCTTTGAATGTTTCATTTATTATATTCTCATTCCCTGTAAAGTTTAAAATTACAATCGTACCCCACTAATGTTGTAAATTTTATTAATCGTACCCTCACCGTGAGTGGTCCATCGTTAAGTGATGACACATGATGTATAATTGAACTTTAAACCCCAAAATACCCTAATCGAATGGAGATTACAACATTGCTCTCACCATCAGTTTCATCTTTTTCCTTGAAGAAAACTTATCATCGATTGGGATTTTAGGGTTATGCAAATCACTGCGCCATTAATTGGAGGATTTCATCAGCGGCCAAACCCTAGCGAGGCATCACACCCCCTTCTTCGTCTCTGTTGCAGATTTCAATTCTTCAAATTTATAGACTTTAATGGATTGAGCAATGTCAACAATATCCCCAAGGAACTTCCTGGATTCAACCTCGGATTACGTGTTGAGGGGCTCTAAGGAGAGAATTGAATCATAATTTGTAGTCTTCGAGATAAGTATAGGATTAGGATTAGCTTCACTTCCCTTACATTTAGGGAATAAAAGATACAAGGCTATAAGGAAGACAACCAACATGATACCAATCGAAGCTACAGCTGCAATAAGAACATAGACCCATATTTGAATTGATGCTATAGAACTCTATGATGGAGAGGATGGAGTGGTGGAAGAAGGCGGCGGAGATGGTGGGCTTAAGATTTGAGAACTGGATGGTGGACTCCGTAAAGTAACAAGGAGTGTTGTGAATGGGTAAATGATGATGCTAGGAAGCTCATTAGCTGCAAGGGTCTCCATATCGGTAGCTCCAAACTGATAACTTATATTGTAAACATAATCACCTGTAATGGTTGTGTAAGTGAGTAGATATTTGATGCTAGCAACACTTTCATTTTTTGTGGGACAAGCACATCGAAGAGGTATAGTAATCTTTTGGCCAAGATTTAGGCCCGTAGCAGAGATGTTTTGGTTCATGATAGATTGATAGGTGGAAAAACCTTGGAAGGTACTATGAAAGATCGAGAAAGGATTATCAAATGGTTTAACAGAGTAAGTAGTGTTTGCTTGATAATACTGACCGGAACAAGAACAATTGATGGGAACGATCACCTTCTAATTTGTTTGGAAGGACCAAGTTTGGGAAACTGAATTAATCTGGGCGAGCTGCGAGAGAACCGAGACGCTGGGAAGCAGGGAGGGTTTCTCTTGTCTTTCCTCTATTGTTTACACAAAGGATAGAGGTAAAAATGACATTAATATTCTACCCAAATATATATATATATGAAATTAATAGATGACTCTAACAATGTTAACACTACATGGTACAATTATAATTTTAAACTTCACAAGGGATGTGAATATAATAAATGCAACATTCAGAAGGAAGTGAAATTTCCTCTTAAATCTATATTAGTTTGTGAAAGAAATATGATAATTAAAAGGGCGAGGACATGATGAGCAAGCGGCATAGGGAAAGTGCATCAATGAGGTATTAACACATAGGAGGGTCGTGAGGTCAATTCATGTGAAAATGATAGAGATAAATACCAAACTGTTGGTGTATCCCTTTCCTAACAGCTCAAAGAACTTTTTGTTTCTTTGGAATTATGTTTGGAAGTCAAGAAAAAAAATATTGAATTTAAGAAAATAAATTTTGGCCCCAAAAACAATGCCACCATATTACAATCAACTGTGGTCAAAATTAGAATAGGTAACAACAGTAAAGAGAGGGTTCCATACATAATTTAGGGGAGTCAAATTGCAGCCCAATCCGGGCGAACCAATTATACTGTCTGGTCTTTACAAAACTGACCAAACCAACCAAAATGGACCGACAGAAACGAAAAACGAAAGAAAATCAAACCGACCAGATAAAAAAATTGTTAAAATCCAGAAAAATGATTTTATAATTATTTTCTTTATCATACAAATGGAACAAATCAAACCGAACCAAACACCATTTCAACCAGACCAAAATTAAACCAAACTGACCTACTGCCACCCCACAACTGGTCATATAATTGGGTTTCATCCAAAGTTGTTTGCCTTTAGCCATTCCTCATAACCGGATGACTGCTCCTTACCATAAAATTCCTTTGCGGTACCTGAAAATGAAAATTCAAGCTACAACAATCTGAGGGCAACCAAATACCTTTGACTTATCAAAGTAGGTATTATGAGAAATCCAGATTAGTACACTGCACGAAATAGAGTCAAGTCCTAAATTTTTTTTTTTTTTTTTAAATTTCCCTTTCCCTCTCCCTTTCCAATTTCCCTTTCCCTCTCCCTTTCCCTTAGGTCAATTGATCTGATATACTAGAACAAGCACAAGGGAGCAAGGACATTGTTGTTTGAAATCATAGACCTTTGATCTGAATCATCTGATAAGCTAGTGAAAAACTGAATGAGGCCTCAACATTATAACAATAATAAATCGTCGAATGAGATGGAAACAATATGCATTGACAATGGCAGTGCATGTCCTGTACAAATTTGTAACCGCAACCAAGGGAAACTAAATTAAAGACTTCTCATCGCTTTTTGGTCACTACAAACCTAGGTAGGACTTCTTTGTGAGGAGAATGACTAAACAATCAGCTCACTGTTCAGCTGTTACAACAGAGTTTCCATTGGAATTAGCAGCAACATCTGCAGGTGGTCCCTGATTGTTGGTTCCCAAATCAGACCCATTAACTTCACCCTACAAATTACAAGACAAAGGAAGCACCACTGTTACTCCTCCCACAGAGAAATGCAAACCTTTGCAACAATAACTTCCATTGCGACCGCGCCAAATAAAGATCATGTCAACTAAAGGAATAGTACCTGCTCAATACGGTTTGCCGAAGTATCCTGAGTTCCCGCAGATAAGGTTTGCACAATTATTGGCGTCCTGGAAAGATCTCTTAAAGTCCCCTGAAACTCAGTAATTCAGCACCAAAGGAAAAGTCAAACATTTTTAACATTTTCCAGATAAATAGAATGAGCATCAGGAGGAAAAGAAGGGGGAGGGAGTAAACAAAGAGAAGTTTCGGGACACAATTTAACTAAAGGATTGATAAAGAAGACACTATTACAACAGACAAGTTGAAAATGAACCAGGCATTCACCAGCAATGACCTCAGATTCTTCACAAAACACACACGCACTACGTTTTGTTTTTGGCTGCAGAGAGAACTGAGGAAAGATGTGAAACAGACGCCATCTTCAGGACCTTTCTTCTATTTTATTTATTATTATATTTTTGGGCTGAGGGGGAGGGGTGTTGAGCGATAAAATAATTGGCAAACACAATAGCAGCCAGGTTCATAGGATTTTAACAGCATCAAAAAATTTAATTTTCATCACTGATTTCAACTTTTTTATCATCTCTTTAGAAGCCTATGATGAAAACGAAATACAAGCGGAAGGATGGTTTACAATTAACATTTTTTTTCACAACCCAAAATTCAATTTTAACGAGAATATTAATAAAGGGTAACTATCCATGTAACAAAGGAACGTGACATTTACAGAAATCACAAGGTAAATCTGAACCATTCATTTTTATTATTATTTTTTAAATAAACTGCCTGTCCCTGGTCAGAGTTGGGAGAGTGCACAGTATTGTCCAATACAGGTACATGCATGGGCATACACAGGATGCATGTCAATACAAGGGAAGGTATTTGATTAAATTAGACACTAAAATTTGATAAATGGCTAATCTAGATCATTTCCTCTCTATCCAACAGTTAGAATGGGCACATCATTTGTCCACATGGCAGAATAAATGTCTTGTGATGTTTAGAAAGATAACAGACTAAAATATTTATCTTTTCTAGTAAATATAACAGATGGGAGGGAGAGAATAGGAGAGCAAGTAGGGAAAGAAAGATTTTTTATGGTGGGCTAACGAGGGTGTCAGACCTTCAGCCTGACTATTCCCCTGGGCATGTGCATACGCCACTACACAAGTGCACCGGATCAGCACTGGATTCTATGAGAACCATAGAAGCCGTGGGGCTGGCCCCAATGGGGTAAGGGGAGTCGAACTCAGGATGCATGTTGATTTAGGCACACTCCCTTGGGAAAGAAAGATTTTATCATAGGAGAGAGAGAAGAAAGAGGAGAGCCAAATCGTGGTTAAAGAGGCACAGAAGGCAAGTTACCAAAATGCTCAAAACAAATCCATTCAATTCCATCATATGGGGCATGGTTAAATATTTATAAGAAAAACCAACAAGAAAATCTTCTAGATCTAGAACTCTCTTGTCTAATATTTCTAACATGATACTCTAAAATACTTCACAAAATAAGATTTTTGAAACCTATATCTACTAGATAACTTGGGCCCCACCTCCTATGGACCCCAGGAATAACCTAAAAATAGTGAACCCCCACATAAAATTACAATTTTGTCCCTGGTTAACAGAACCGACTCTGAACTAATGGGAGCAAATCCAGGCCACTGGATCTGGAATTTGGAATGCTTCTGCACACCTTACTTTGGACACCATATTTCCTAACCTTTCTATTCATTACTTATTCTTCAGAAAACCATTAGCTTGACCAACATTCCAGGTTGCAGTCTGTTTGTAGAATGAACTCAAGCTTTTCAGTGATTACTTGGCTTTGACCATAACACCATAGTTAATGTGTTGACAATTGTTCACACCCCAGTTGCACTAGCAGTACAAAGGAAATCCACCGACCATCTCCAACAGGACAACAATTTTGAGCTCCCATGCTAGAAGAGGAATCTCGAGAGTACTTTGAGCTTTCAAAAGTGGAATGCCAGCAATTATTACCTGTTAACCTTCAAACCAAAGCCTTGTTCCCTTGCATAAGTGACCCTCAAATTCGCACTAGGAGTCAATGGAGATCAATGTGAGTAACAATTTTGGCACATTGAGACATCAGTAACTCATACCAAACTTTACTACCATATATAGAGTTGGAACACTTGAAACCAAACTTTATAGATTCAGGTTAAGATGTGATTTTTTTGTCCCGCATGGGGTCAAGCCATTTGAAACCTTGTATTGCCTCCTTGCAACTTGGGAAACAGTCCACATCCATTGAGGTACTAGGAAAGGTTATTACTGATATAGTGATATACTAGTATGACATGTCTCTGTTGACTCATAAAGACCTTCTAAACTTCCTAAATTGACTCATAAAAGAACTTCTAATCAGTCTTATACTGACATGAAGTGAATAGACTTGAAACATAAGGCCGGAAAAGATATTAACCTATCTAACTCATAGTTTCAAACACCTTTTTTTTTTTTTTTTTTTTTTTTGGGGGGGGGGGTGGTGTGGGGGTTAAAGAAGTTTCAAACGCTTAACCACTAATCCTGTGTACTAACTTTATCCCCACTCTTTATGGGCTTATAAATTCGGCCCATTGCAATGAAACCCGAAAAAAAAAGTAAATAAATAAATAAAAACGCAATTTATAATATAACTACCCATTGGACTGCCACCAGCACCTTATGGGCTTCCAAGCTTAAAGGCCTTCATATGGGATTAATGTCTAAAGCAACTGCATCAGTGAAGCTTATGGACTAGGTGTAGATTTCCAAGACACTATCATGAATTAACCACATGAAGTGAAATGCATATTTACAAAATGATAACAAATATGTCATCACACGAAGATGGTGAACCTAGCTAAAAGAATTTTTGACAACTCAACCAAATAAACAAGGAAAAGAAAAAAATGGAAACAAAAATAACCCCCAACCCAAGTTTTAAAAAAAAAGGAGGAGAGAGAGAGAGCATCCAATGGTGCAGTGTCCAGAGGTAGGACAACAAACAACATGGTTGCTCATGATGCACAATTTTTAATTAGTTTTTGATGTACCAGTAAAACAATGGATATAAAAAGCAATGAATCACCAAAGAATAGACCCCTGCTCACATTTTATGTCTTAAAATTCGTTCATCCTTATCAATCCCATTTAAAAAAAAAAAAAAAAAAGCCCATCTTTTTCCCAATAAGAAAATGTCTAAAGTGTTTCTGAGTGTCTCTATATTAGACTATCACCAACCCCGCATTAAAAAGACTAGAATGCTCAAAATTAAATCTCACCCAATCAAAAACTGCTTTATATTTCACCAAATCAGCACATGAATCTCTCAATATGCTAGCCCAAGGAAGAGGCTTTTGAGATACTACACATTGTCAACAAGGGATTTATCTTTGATTTTTTTTTTTTCTTTTCTTTTCTTTGGGATGGGGGTGGGTTTGGGGGTATAAGTTTTTCCCCCTTATTTAGATCAGGCAACAATCACCTACGGCCTCTTGCAACCGCTTTGTAGTTTTGACGAAAATACTTGTAAGATTCACTTTCTTGAGCTTCTCATTTTGTCCCTCCACAATTCTTCTCATTTCCCATCCTTCACATTGTCTCTCAACAATAACCTTGAAAGAGTTTTTTTTTTTTTTTAAAGACAATGCTCATAGTTTTTATTTCTGCTTTACTATAATTTTTTATAGTAAAAAGGAACAAACCATTTTTTTTTAATGCGAGGAACTAACAATAATAAGCCATATACGGGTACCAACCTTGTTTGCCCACATAAGCCCACATGCATTGCACAGAGTCCTAGGTCCAGCTGGCCCACGACGCATCATTGGAGTGGACTTTGAACTATTGCCACAGTGTGTGCATCTGAAGAAAGCACTTAAAGATTACAAAATACAAATAGCAAATTACAGAAAAAAAATGGCACAAGACCAGCCTAAACGAAGGGGATAAAAGAAAATTGAAGGAAAGAAAACACGAAGAAACAATGAAGGTTGACTACAAAAGAAATTTAGGAAACTAACAACACCCACAAAGTTTCTTGCTGTGAATCATCTTGTCCTGAACCATTCCAATTTGAAGAACCTGATGCTGTTTCATCTAAAGTCGCCTTTGATGATGTGAATTGACCCTTTTTACGCTGCATCCTGTTATAGGGAAGAGTTTATAATAGGAAATTCACAAAGAGGATACGAAATGTGAAACCAATGAAAGGGAGCTTGTATACACAGTAAAACAAGAATATGTGCTTGAAATTAACTCCGACCATTTTTACTTCAGAAAGAGGGTACAGACTCGATGTGAAGCCAAATAAAAAAAGCTGGATGCCTAGGAACAAAAGGCCCTAATTATTTCCAGAGCAAAGTCCCTTATTCCCTCCTGATGAATCCCAAAACTAAGCCCTCCCAACTTTTTTCTCCAACAAAAAACTAATCAAACACATCTCCCCAGAGCAAACTGATGCAATAGAATATAAAAGCCAACAACTTTTGCTAAGAGGTGCTAGATACCGAATACAAACGTAATTCAATGACATCTTCCAGGAATGCCCAAATAATTTGATAAACCATCGGCTCCCTTTGATTGCAATGGGACTTAAGGAAAGGGAAAATTTCATACTTTAAAAAGAAATGTTTATAATCATTATCCCATATGATTATATTAACTACTTAATTCTTTTAACCATATTTAGTAATGATATATTTTACATGTAATTTTTATTTTACATATTATAGCAAAGGGTTTTGGATGCAAAGTAAAGTGAAATTTTATTACCAAATATGGAATGATTTAAAGTTAATGTTAAATTCACACTGGTAATGATTACATATATTTCCTTTTTAAGTATGAAAATCTCACTTCCCTTTCCTTTAATTCCCCTTACAACCAAACATAGCCATCAAGAAATGAAACTAAATTCTTTTGGCAAACGAACAGAAGAGAGAGAGATGGTCATCTGATTCATCATCCTCTTTGCATATTAACCACACATAAGGCAGAATCACTTGGCCGTCTCTTTTGATACAAGTAATCGGTTAGTACCCTTTATGCACTATTTCCCACCACACTGTTGACCACTTGACCACCTCATTTCTATGTAGTATTCATCAAAGACTGACTTTATTCAAAATTGGTTGAGTAAATAAAAGACATGAACTGGACAGGTAAGCTGGGCAAGGGAGCCAAGGCTAAAAATTTCGATCCAAATGACCAAAACTTTACGAAAAAAATTGGTTTCGAGAAGCCTCGATCCGAACTAGGGGTCGACTTTCTAGGAATAAAAGATTTCAATCAAAACTTCAGCATTGTTTCAAAATCTTAATATCATCCTACATTATATATTGATATTTATACTCAAAATAGGACGAAATTCCAACCCATTTCGTGCATTTTGATGTTTTTGTCCGAGAGAAAGAAACCCTAGAAAACCCCAAGAAATTTTTTGCCAAATCACCTACATTTCTTTATGGAACAAGATGTTGGGGAATACTTCAATGCATCTACATCAAAGATTTGTCAGATTTGAGCAATATTTGTGCAAGATTCCAATTAGGAAGTATGTCTTTTTTTCTTGAAATTAATTTGTGCAAAAATATAGAGTAAATATTTAGTGGTTAGACTTCAATTTTTTATATATTAGACATCGTAAGCTGATCTTACTATTTTTTTCTTTTAAGAAAGTAGGGCTAATATATGGCTCAATTTTATATATGTTAAGATTATCAAAATGGAAATCAATATATAAGATTTCGATACTCACCAATGAAACGGCCAATCACAATTCACCAATGAAACCGAATTTTGGTCGAATTTCAACAAAAACTAGAAATATTTTGGTTTCACTTGAAAACTAAATTTTGAACTATAGAGGGAACAAGAACCACCCCCCCCCCCAAAAAAAAGAATAAAAAAGCAGCAGCATAAAACTAGATTACAACTTGACCAAATCCT
This sequence comes from Macadamia integrifolia, assembly GCF_013358625.1. NCBI lineage: Eukaryota > Viridiplantae > Streptophyta > Magnoliopsida > Proteales > Proteaceae > Macadamia > Macadamia integrifolia. The sequence goes on along the minus strand of NC_056563.1, from coordinate 34,138,133 downwards.
GCCACAAAAGATACCCCGACTCCAAATGTCCGAAAAGGGAATTACAGAAGCCAGATCCAGCATAAACCAACTGACACACCTACCCAATACCCACCGAGCAGCCAACAACCAAATCCAGCAACAGCAACAGCAAAAGCAAAGAAATAATATGCTTCCTTCACCAACTGCTCTCACCAATGACTAGCAGGGACAGGGATTAGGTCAAAGCTTCTAACCGCCCGCCCCACCCACCCACCCACACAAAAAAAAAAGGGGGGGGGTGTGGAAGAAGCTCTATGCGTTCAATAAAGGAAATCAACCTCTTAAGGTTCATGTACATCCCTAAAAGCACAATAGATGCAAAAGAGCAGAAAATTGAAGGTCCTTATAGAATTTTGACTTCAAGAAAAATAATTTCTAACATGAGTGTATTTACAAACTAGGAACTCCAATTACAGCTTAAAACATTTCCTAACATCACTCTAATTACAAAGTACAGTCTAGCAACTCCAATTAGGGCTTATACCCTTTCATAGATAAAGAAAAATACAAATTTAAGGAAGAAATAGAATTAAGACTTCTAATCTAATAAGATTTCCTAAAACAAGAACCCATGAGTAAATTTGTAATAACTTTCCAAATACAGCTCGGAATCACAAGATCTTGATCTCGCTAGAAAGGTAAATAAGCTTTCAAATGGCACCAATAGCATGCAAAACATATAAATTTTGACCATCCAAAATTAAGCCTGCCTTTGAAATAGAAATAACCAACTTACCATAATGCAATGCTCCCAATCACCAAAAACTAATTCAATGCTTTCTGGAGAATATCAAAGATCCTTCAGTTGGCTACTTGGACATTATTGCATCATAAAGACATATTGGAAGCCTATACACATCCGTAAGGCCCCGTTTGGATAGTGGAGAGACTCGGGCAGGATAATTGTACAAATGGGTCCCACATGTTGGTGGGGTTAATGAGTAAAATGGTGTGGCAATGTTATAGAGAGAGGGTTAGGGGACGCAAGCCATAGAATCGATGACATCAAAATCAAATTCCTCTGAACCAGAGGAGCGGGCTTATGATCATTATACTCAAACAACTTCCTTGACCCCATTAATCCAAGTATGTCACAGCTCCATTTATTCTGGTCTGCCATTATCATCTTCATACAACCATACCCTAGATCTCAAAAAATAATCTTCTATTGACTAACAGCAGGAGAGAGAGAAAAAAAAATCAGAGCTAAAGAGCAGACTTTGATGAACAAAGCAATTAAACCAGGAAGCCATCCATATCTCAGAGGTTAAAGCCCATCATTTTTTGCTTTAAATTTGATTTCTCCCTTTACTCATTCAAATTTTTCCCTTCCTTTGTTGCAATTAATACATGTAGCTGAATGTAGGTATAGCGACAGAAGTAATATTAAGTCTGCCCAAAGTAAAAGGGCTGGTGCATGACGGAATTGCAAGAAACGCAAACCCGCAGATCCAAATTGAAGGTGCGACAATTAAGTCCAAAATCAATTTATGCTTATGCATAGGAGAGGATAAAGCATTTCTTACTCGGCTCTTAATTATATAGTCTTGCAATGTCTACAATGACAATCAACATAGTTGTGCGTTTACCAAAACGCATGAAGCCCATAGAAACCTCAGAACTAGCCAGTCAACAGTAAGAGTAAAGGAGGGTTTTCTTCTATCATTTTCTTTTTCTCTCCTCCCAAGCTTCTTTATCCCATACTATGCACGGAAGTCTTACAATCTCCTTTAACGTGTTTTCCGACAAACTTTCTCTACTGAGTTGGAAAAGGGAAAAAAAAAATTAAAAGAATATAACATATTTAGCAGGAGGACGACTACCTGAGAGCAACTTCTTTCCGGACGGTATATCGAATTTTCTTGTCAAAGTTTCGCTCTTTTCTTTTTTCCCGGAACCTATGAAGAGAAGCCTCTCTCTGAGGAAGACTCGAGCGCCGAGGGTACTCAGCTAAACTCTGTCACCCGGGGTAGGGGGAAGAAATGGAGAGATTAAGGATGAAAACAACAAACTCAGCTCATTAAAAAAGAGAACATCACCCATAGAAAAATAAAATAGTCCACAAGCATGAGGGAAGAAACACTACCCTCTGATTTGGAGAGGATGCCACGCCAGACACGCCAGAAGGTACTTCATACCCTCCCAGCAATAGCAGAACCGCCTGTACCTGTAAGTAACAAACCCCACCAAAAAAAAGAAAAAAACTGAGCACAAATCTTCTAATCGACAAAAACAAGAAACCTAGCAGTAACCAAGATTTAAAAGGGGACGTAAAATTGAGAAAATTAACAAAACCCATCTCTACAAAGACCTTCTCTGGGGATACGGCATCGAACACATAGACTTCACCCTGGAAGGAGAGAGTCAACTGATCCATACCCTCTCCACGTGAAGGTAACACGAAATTGGCACCGCCGAGGTAATTAGAATCCGGAGGGACCTCTTCAACGCCATCCATAACCTCGAGGTTGCGCCCAACACCACCGTTTTCCAGCGTGTGAGCTTCGTAACGTACGTGAGGATTGTCGATGGACTCTCCAGCTGCCCCGTCGTCTTCTTCCTCGATCTGGCTCACAGGGTGGTTCATGGACTGCATGTGGTCGTCATGGTTGTACAATGGTACCTGTTCATTCGCCTCAGGCATCCCTGCAGAGCATTACAGAAGCAGCAGATCGATGTAGATAAGAGTCCGAAACCCTAGTCTTTCTCCGTGCACCAAAATTGTGAAATCTTCACCTCGCAGAGTGCGGACTGTGATGTTAATGAATGAAAAGAAACCCTATACTGACTGCGATTGGTTGTTCCGATCTGTTTCGAAACCGAAAGTAGAAATAGCTCAGGAGAGGACAATGGGTGAGCGTAAATAACCCTGAACGAAATAGTATTTACGGGATATGCCCTTCCCCGGCTACTAAGAGTTATCAGAGAGAATTACTACTTAGTTCAGGTCAAATAATGGTGCAGCGAATAATTGCAAAGCAAAACGATCAGTTCCCGAAGCATACGAAGAAGAAGAAACAAATCTCAGGCTCCAATTGCGACCTTGATGGGATTAGGAAGTGAGGACCGTGGAGGACGGAAAGAACAAATTTCATATATCATATCATACTATCGTATAAAAGTATGTACTCATGCTTCGTGGCTAATCTTTCACTTGACTATTTTAGCCCTCTTGCTTATTTAAATACCTTATCTTTTTCGTTATATTTTTTTGTCAATATTTTTTACTTTTCTTATATTGTTGGTACCCTTTTATATTTTTAATATTTAAATATTTTTTAAAAATCACTCAAATCCTTTGCCTATTCTTTCTCTCACTTTCCTTCGCCTTTCCTCCTCTCTCTCTCTCAACCGTTCCTACCTTTTCTCTTTTTAAAATATTTTTTAGGATTTACTTTCTTAAAAAAAAAAAATCTAAAAATCTATATTTTAGGACTTTTTTCTGCCAAAATCTTATTAATTTCCTTGTCAATAATAATTCCTCATCCTCCTCTCTTATCTCACTCTTTCCCACTGTCCTTTTTTTATGGTAAGCCTTTCTTCTTCTCTCTCAACCGTTCCTCCATTTTACTCTTTTTGAAATATCTTTTAGGATTTTTTTTTTTAAATCTATATTTTAAGAGTTTTTTCTATCAAAATCTCATTAGTTTCCTTATTAATAATAATTCCACCCTTCTCTCTTATCTCTCTCTTTCCCATTTTCCTTCTTTTGTATATCGCCTTTCCTCCCCTCTCTCAACCGTTCCTCCTTTTTCTCTTTTAGAAATATCTTTTAAGATTCTTTTTTAAATCTTTATTTTAAGAATTTTTTCTATCAAAATTTTATTAGTTTCCTTATCATTAATAATTCCTCCTTTCATTTATGCAAGTACCACTTGTGCCACAGCCCTTACCCGTGCTATATTTTCCGAGGGCAGCAAATCAGTTGCAGCTGGGATGAATGCAATGGATCTGCGTCGTGGAATCACAATGACTGTTGATGCTGTTGTTACGAACCTGAAGAGTAGAGCCATAATGATTAGCACAATTGAAGAAATTGCACAGGTTTATTTCTTTCACCCATTAGTTTTGTTGCAATTATTAGAAGTGAAGGGTTGTAATGAACCATTATGGGCTACAGTTATTTTTTTTTTTTTTTCTTGGAAATCCAGATAAACATTAGAAAGATGGGGTTGAGAGAACATGGTTTCAGAGATCGAATCCCAACCTTGAAAATGGTGGCTTAATGGTCTCTGATCATGATATGGAGCTTGAAAGAACTTGACCTCATAAATCGGTTAGCCTTATGAGATCAGGTTTGTGCATAGTAGTTAATCCAGGTTGGAAGAACTCAACCCCATTAATCACTTTACAAGATAAGGACGGAAGTTCACATCAACCCATGTTAATTCCTTTTGAATGCCTAAAAAGGCACAAAGATATCCAAGCACAACCACCTACATTGGAAGCAGCCACCTTTCTAATGATCATGTTCACAGTTATAACTGACTTTTAAAACAATGAAGAGGCATCCAGTAGCAGAAGTACCTCTGAAGGAAAAGGAAAAAAAAAAGGGGAGGAATGCATGAAGGCCTGATGTGCTGACATGGCAATTCAGAGATGGACTCGTGGGATGCTCATGTGTCACAAACCCTTGTCACTGGTCATCGCAGGGTAACGAAAAGGAAGAAAAAAAACAAAGGGGAGGAATGCATGAAGGCCTGATGTGCTGACATGGCAATTCAGAGATGGACTCGTGGGATGCTCATGTGTCACAAACCCTTGTCACTGGTCATCGCAGGGTAACGAAAAGGAAGAAAAAAAACAAAGGGGAGGAATGCATGAAGGCCTGATGTGCTGACATGGCAATTCAGAGATGGACTCGTGGGATGCTCATGTGTCACAAACCCTTGTCACTGGTCATCGCAGGGTACTCTGTCTTCCCATCCAACGGCCACTGAGTTTCTTCTAAAATCTCCTCCGTTGCAGCAGTGGCTTCGCCGTGAATTCCATTATCAGTCTTCAGTACCTTCTCATGTCCACCGCAAATTTCCACCGGAGTTTCACCAAATTCCGACTTACTCTGTTCCGGTGCTGGCGCCGAATATAAATTCCAATAGGGATGAGTATCTGGTGACTCCTCGTACGATGAATAGTCCACCGGAAGTCTATCGTCCGGCGAATTTGCAATTGGTGAAATTCTGTCCAGATCCGCAACGTTCATGCTCGGCGAGAGAGTATTTGTATCGTTAGCAGCGGATTTCGCCGTCGACTGAGGCTGAGCATGGGCAGATCCATTGTGACGGAGTATGAGTATACTGCTTAAGCCGTGGACGGCGATATCACGGCTGTAGAAGAGACCAGGAAAGACAATCTCGACGTTGTTTACTGCGATTAGGTTAGAATTCGGCATTCGTTCGTGGGAGATGAAGATGTGTTTGTGAGGGAGAAGTGTGGAGAAAGAAGAAATGGAAGGGAGAGAACGAAGAAACAACATTGAGAAACGGCCGGGAACGACGTGGAAACGGAGAGTCTGAACGTAATAGGTGGCGGTGGTGGCCATGTCCAGAGCAAAGAGAGCAGAGTCGGTGGGAGCAAAGAATGTGAAGGAGCTTCCCGAGAGGATCTCGTCGTGGATATCCGATGTCATTAAGGCGTTGCAGAAGAGCTTGTACCCTCTCGATCTCAGAGCAGTCACCATCTCCAAGAGTTCTTGTTCGGGAATTCCGTATACGCCATTGGAGAGAGACACCATTAGGACAAAGGAAATTGCTGCTAGGAGGTTGAACGATCGGAGAATCGACGTCATAGAGAGAGAGCTCATGAAATGTCGATTTTGATTCGAGTTTGGGCGGGTATTTTAAGTTTTGCTCCAACCTCAAAAGCAAGGGCTAACGACCGACATCTCGATTCTCGACCGTTATGTTTGTTGCTTGTTTAGAGTATCTATTTTTGCAATTTTACGAAATTGCCATGGTTTAATATAGAAATATGTAGAATCACAACCCTAAAATTGTGCAGAAAGTCATGGAAAAACAAGAACAAACAATGTATATTTACAAGTTTTGACAAGATTACCTACGTCCTCGATGAGATAAAATCCTACTTCATTATCAATGGAGAATAGGGTTACAACGTTCATTTTTACAACTCTCAGCTTTTCTTGCATTACAAAAAAAAAACCTTCGCTACAAATATATAGCGAAAAATCCAAATCCGAAAAGTACTAAACTGCGCTCAAATAAAAAATTCACAGCCCCCCTACACCCCCACTATGTAAGGGGCCTCTTGCCCCCTTGCAACCCCCACGACCCACCAATCGGCTGATGAGATCATCGTCTTGCGTGTCGAGGCGTAATACTAGAACTTCTTGGATTAAACTATGACCGAATACAAGACATCATACGCCAACAGAAATAAACTATGGAGCAATTGCCTAACAAATCTAGACTTGCATGTTTCCATTCTAGGCCTGAATTATATCCGAACTACACTCAAAACTGAAGAAAAATAAGATAGGGGACTGCTAACTTATTATAATCCTTCATTGCAATCAATCTCAATCTCAAGAAACCAAACACGTGTTCCCACTTTTGAAATAGAATTCCATTTCTCAAGTCAGGAACTTTTGGCACAAAGAAAGGGCTGTAAAGCTTCTACTCAATTTTTGTGGGGATGTCACTCCAGAGTCTATCCTGAGGTCACCACTTATAGACAACAGAAATAGAGGCAACCCAATTATAATCCATACATTTTGATTCATTGATGGGGTCGGGAAATTGGTTCACAAAGATCACATCTTGATTCTAAATTTCCTTTAAGAAGCAAAGCAATATATCATCAAAGTAATAATACTGTCGTTCATTGGTCCCGAGGAAGAGCTGCTTGTCGTATGGAGACTTTGGCATGGAGGCTATGATCACTACCATGAAGCATCCTTTTTTTACCTATAAAAAATAAATAAATAAGTAAATAAAGACACAAGGAGTTCTTATTCAACTACAGGGGACCCTAACTAATAAAGCTCTTTCTTTTTCTTAAACCCAAGCGTTAGATAGCTCATCAGTGACTTCCACAGATCAAATTTTAAATTTATCACATAACAATAAACTTTCTACTTTTTGTAGATTTCTCCCACTCAAAGGACATAAATCTAAGAATATGTTGTGAACTCTACCTTAAGAATACAGAATTGTTATTTAATGTATTGAATTAAACCATACTTGATTCTTTATGGCCCAAATGCAATCAAATTATGAAATATTGTGGCATTTAGGCAGATCTAACGAATGACAAAGATTTGATTGTCTTACTCAGTCCATTTGAAACCATCCAAACGATGTAAATCAGAAAGTATCTTCAACAAACCTGCCAGAAAAGATTGGAAGTGCCAGGAATAATGTCATCTTCTTGGCAAGGTCACCCGAGGCACCAAGCACAACAATGGGGAGACACCCAGTTTCTGGAACAAAGTCTAGGCCTCTTTCCTGTAGAAGCACACCTTCATTCCATCTTCCTGGAAAGGTTTGGTTGGGTAGAGCTATCTCAGAACTCTGCTGATATGGTGAATGAGAAGACCTGATCTTGTATGTTGTTATTGGGATATGGAAAAAATAAAAGAACTAGTTAGTACAGCATTTAAAGATTTTTATATTAGTGCTCTTCAAAGAACTTTGTTAGGCTGGGCTACCTGATGCCACCACTCCTACCCAAACCAGACCTTGTTATTACTTCATGTCTCAAAGAGCTATATTAGGTATGCATGTGAATACCTATCTTCACATGCATACCTAATTTTCTTTTCCATAATCTCTATGACACCATATCTTTACCTGTTCAAAATAGAAGAAAAGATTCAATATAAGTTTCACAAGATCGCAAAGAGATTTTATTAAATTTTAAGGAGAAAAGAATGCCGCCGGGTCATGTGCTCCTATGCATAGACACAGGGGTGGTGAAATAATCATCCTACCCCCTTATTGGATGCTTGGGTCCATGCTCCCATTGGCCCTGCACTGGTGTGAGAGCCTCATGACCAGGTAGCGTTTTCTCTCAAATTTTAATATTAAAATAAAACAAATAACTTAATGTAGGGAATGGGATATAGAGAGGTTCATATTTCATGAAACTAATTCCTCTCCATGAAATTGAATATGTGATCGATTAGAAAAGAGGAGTAATACATGACAGACACATTTTAAGTATTGTGCATACATTTCAATAGTTGTTTCAACCCAAACTGTGTACGTAATGAGGGGTTGAAGGTGCACTCAAAGTTAGAAACAAAATTACCAAAATATCGTTGGAGGATATCAGGAGTCATAATATGTCCTAGCCCCCAAGTTGAATTTCACCCCCCTCCTCCTCCTCCCCTTCATCTTCTTCTTCTTTCTCATTCTTTTCTTCCTCTTCTCTTTTTACTCTTTCTCTTTCTCTTTCTCTTTCCTGCGTACATTGAACTCTATAATTAGAAAATATCTAATAAATCTATTCTGTTAGAATAAAATCATCACGCAGTGATGTTAGCAGTTTACTATTATCTAAATAGCCAAACTACCCTTATGTATGACTTAACGTCATACCCTTGAAGGTGGTTAAGTTTCAATCCAAATCGTGTATGTAATATGGGTTGAAAGTGCACTCAAAGTTGGAAACAAAATTACCAAAATGCTCGAGAGGTTAGTGGAGGTTAATGGTAGCTTTGCATTCTTTTGCAACTTTGTATGCACTTGATCCACCTAGCTAGCATGCTCAATTTTGTTCTGGAATTTGATTATTACTTAGATAGCTAAGTTTCTTCTGTAAAACTAGCATACTCAAATCTTCCATGAAATAAACAAAAAAGGTTCCTTAAGGCCCTCTTTGGTTTGATTTATATTTGTATTTATTTGACTTATTTTTATTTTTACAAATGTTTGGTATAATTTATAGTACTTATTTCTATTTATAATAAATTATAATAAATCACAAATCATTTATGTTGATTTTTGCTACCTTAAATGAGCACATGTGCTAAACTACTCAAAATCAATGGTAAATAGGTAACTTCAGTATGGTTTATACTTTTCCAATAAAAAACCTCAAATCCTATCATTTCTCTCGCTCGAAGCTCAAAGTTGAAAGTGAAAACTAAAACCTATTTTCTCATTATATAATCTATTTTATAAATAGTAATCAAACGATTACTATTTGTGGTCCATAATTTATTGTCACAAATAATTTCTAAAAAATAATTAATAAATACAAATAGAAATCATACCAAAGAGAGCCTAAAAGAATATTCCAAAAGGCTTAACTAACCAAACCAAAATGGGTATATATATAATCTTATCATTGACTAGTTGGAGTAATGTGTCCACTAATATAAAACTACACCAAGATATACAAAACTGCATAAATGTATTGAACTTTTAAGTAAAACATGAGGGAGTTAGGAAGCTGAGTAATAAATTGCTTCCAAGAATACTAAATAACCTAAATGAAAGTGGATTCATGAGTGGAAACCGAGGTTTTGGTTTTGATTAGCCATGGTTTATGAGGACTGATGTCCTTATTATAGTTTTGGCTTCCTTTTTTGCTGATGGCAATGCCGAAGGTGGATTAAGGAGTTGAGTTTTGTTTTCGTCTTTATTTCTCAATTTTGTATGGCTTCGGCCTTGATTTTTTCATCATTTTTCATATATTCTTGCTGATCTTAAGCAAAAAAAGACAAGATAAGAATGTATACAATAAAAGGATTGTGCTAGCAAAAATTTCATAAGAAATTACTTTTTATTGAAATATTATGTCTCTAAAATCATTTCATAGGATTTACTTAAAAAAAAAAAAAATGTTTTCTAGAAGAAGTGGTGGAATTTTACTTCATGATACAATTGGCACCCACACATTTCAAATCCAAAAAATACATCTTGTGAATCAAACTAAATTAGTAAACATCTAGCTAGCTAAGACCTGCATATTTGAGGCCCAAAGTCTGGGCTTGCAATGTTAGGTTTATATCCTAAGTTGGAGCCAGCCCAAAATGTTGTAACCTGCTAGCATTCCCAGCCTTTTCCCATAAATATAAATATATATATATATATATATATAATACCAGGTTTTCAAAATAGACACTCAAAAACTTAGTAACCAAGCAAGAATCCCTAAACAATTGATTAGCCAAGGAAAGATCTAAGCAAATAAGCAACATCTAATATTAAACTAGACTAGAGACTTTACTAGTTATGATAAAAATGAAAAACAATTAAATAAATTTTAAATAATTAGTGATTATTCCAAGCTTCTAAAAAAAAAAAATCTTACCCACATATTTTCATAAGAGTGTTTATCATCTTCCCATTCTAGATGGCCGGTCCTCCTCAACTTAGGACAAAGATGAATTTTCCTTCTAAATTGACGCGACCACTTCAAATTAAGCTGGCATATGGCTGTCAATTCTGGTAGCTCAAATAATAACATTTCTTCCAAACTTGGAAATGCATTGATCATTCCATCGACAATTTCCAAGTCCTCATAATTTGATACCATAATGTTCATCAATTGAGGACATCGATATACAAGTAAAGACTTCAACTTTTTCAGTAACTGAATTACACCATTAGTGAAAAGCACCTTGAGATTGGGGCATCCCTTTATTTCTATATATCTTAGATTAGTAAAGCATCTAAGCTGCAGTGGAACCCCATTGCATATTGTCTCCAATTGATCTAATCGATCAAATTCTAACTTATTTAACCTTTCAAAAGCATCTCTTTTGGATTCCTTTACGATCAGTAATGCCTTGAGATCTGGACAACATTGAACAATTAGTTCTCTACAGCCATAACTTGGAACCTGTATCAAACCCTGACAGAATGTGAACTTTGTAAAGTCAGGAAAGTCTTCCAAAAGAAGGTCCGGCAAGGCTGAAGGATCAATAACACAATTCTGCAGGTGTAAAGATCTAGCCATGCCTTTAACTAATAATAATGGCTTCAACCAATGGGAGATCGTGATATTTCTTATTTTGGCCCTTGGAATCCTAATAGAGGTCAAGCGAGGAGTCAATTTAGACAATTCCATTACACTATCAGTGTACAACATTAACAAGCTTTGCTCAGCATCCAACTCTTCTAGCTTATGCAATCCAGAAAATACCCCATGTGGCATCCTCTCAAGCTGGGAAGTCAATGAGATGTCCAGACGCCTTAAGTTTTTCAACTTTTTCATCTCCGCTGGTAGTTTTCTTAGCCCCTCGCAACAACTCAAATCTAACCATATGAGCTGAATCAGCATTCCGATTTCAGGTGGCAATTTTTGTAGATTGGCACAACGATTCAAGCACAACAAACGAAGATTCACAAGATGAGATATTGAAGATGGCAAATTTGTTATCCCAGTGTCGCGCAAATCAAGTATCCGAAGTGCAGGCATCTGCTCCAAGAAGTGAACTTGGGGGATCTTAATATTAGTACATTTTCGGAGGAGTAATGTATGCAGTAGAGGACATTGATCAGGCAATTTGAGTACAGATTCTATCCCATTATTCATAATCAATGAAATCTTAGTAGCTTTGTTCCATTCTGAGGGATTGGGTGCCTCAGTTATTCTAGCACCTGCCTTCGCAATGAATTTGTAGTAGTACCCATACTTATTTGTTGTAGAACTAGAAGTAGAAGACGTGATCCACAAACCCAATTCACGCAACACATCGTGCAATTTAACATCTCCTTCGCCAGCATCCTCAAGCATAGATGAATTTCGAAGCTTTCCAATCAGAACATCAACTTTATTTCTCAAATCTCCAAGCTTATGCATTTCATCACACATAGTTTCTTCACCAATGGCAAACTCATATAATAATGTTTTGTCAAAGATGAAATCCTCGGGAAATAGACAGCAATACAAGAAGAGAGATTGTTCAACAGGTTCCAATTTTTCAAAACTAAACATGAGTATTGGAAATACCTCTTCTTCTATTCCTTCAAGACTTGAAGCTTGATGCTCCAATTCACGTACAGCATCTTTCCATTCTCCCTCTGTTTCTCGTGTTGACATTGTACCACCAACAACAATGATAGCAAGTGGCAATCCACCACACTTTCTAAGAACCTCCTTGGCAATGGGTTCTATTGCTGGTTTAGAAGTAATAGCCTCACCAACTTTTTGGACAAAAAGATTCCAAGCTTCATCTGGTGGTAGGCTGTTCACTCGAATCGTGTGAAGAGAATCTCTCCTAGCAAAGCGGATAACAAACCTTGTAACCACCGGTAATAACCGAGACGCCATTAATATTTTGCAGCCGTTCTTCTTCGTTGGTGCACAAATGCAGAGTTCACTAAGATCAGTAATAGGCTGCCACAGATCGTCTACAATGAACATATATTTCTTTCTTTCAAGAAGGGTAGGCAATTCTTTTTTCAAATCTTTATCATCTTCCCATTTTTCGAAGCCCAAGCTATTCGCAATCTGTTTTCGTATTTCAACAAAATCTGGTGTGGCTGACACTGTAACGAAAATGACAAATTCAAAGTAATCGATGAATCGAAAATGCTCATAGACATGTCTTAGGATTGTTGTTTTGCCTATACCTCCCATACCGTACAACCCAACCACAACATACCTATCGTCCAGCACCGCATCGATGATCTCACGCTTCAATTTCTCTGTTGCTGTTTGGCCATCGATGGAAACGGTGTCCATCTTCTTCCCTTTCCCTATCTGCGAGGTAGAGGTACCTTTCCCTATCTGCGAGGAAGAGGTAGAAGCCAGAGGCATAGCCACAGTACTCCAACGAGATTTTAGTTCCTCTTCATACAATTTGTCGATGTTTTGCTTGAGCTTCGACGCTCTTTTGCTGAGCTTATAACCTGAACAGCGTAAGCAGTTTAGACATCGTCCTCTACTTCTTTGCTCGTACTCAGTTTTTAGGTTGCTGGCGTCGGATACAGCTTTATGAACTTGAGTGAACCAACGATTTGCCTCTGCTGATGCAAAAACCCCCTCACGCCTCTTTGCTTCTTCTAGTCGTGCTTGTTCGTCTTTACTCCTCGCATCTAGCGTCGCTGCTGTGTTTTCTAATTCTTCAATGTTCTCCCTAAGGTTCCGTGAGATCCGAAACCTAACTCTGATAGGATCGATTACATATATGGGAATCCATCCTATCAACGGTTGTATGATCATGGAAGCCATGATTAACACACACACAGATATTTTGCAAATGTGAAAGAGGCAAGAACAACTTCTTGAAGTAGCGTTGCGATACTTCCAATTTCCCGTTTCTTATCTTATCTTTTCACCTACCAATTGAATGCCAACACGTATAGGTGTTAGGTAGATTAACGCCGTAAACACAACGACTCTTCCAAGGGAGCAAGTAGCTTTTTTTTTTTTGGCTGGAAGTGCATTAGCATTGAGAAAGAATCAAAATAATATAATGATATAACTTAGGAAAAATCAGATACTCAAACACCAAGTCTAGCTCTTCCCATCTTCAGCATTGTCATTAGCAGGAGGAGATAACTCTCACAAATAAAAAGAGTTCTGAAAGAAAATTACATAATTCTAAACCTTGATCTATTAGGAAAATTATTTTGCAGGTCACCCGATTCATCATCTCTTTCCTTTATTATTTTATTATCGAAGATACAGTCAAATCCTTGCTTTAGGGGATGTTAATGGGCCGAGTTTTCTATTGCCTTTCAATTCCACCTAATTTCAACCTATCCCTAGGCTGGGTTGGGATATCTCAGCACTAAGGAGGGTGTGCGTGGAGGACTCTTTCCCGATTCATCAAATGCAAGACCACTAAGTCATAATAAAGCAACTGAACCATAATTGTGCCAAGATCTAGTCCCTTTTATCGGTTATCAATTTTGAACCTTAATTACCTTCCAGAAGAAAAAAAAAGGGTAAATTTGGTTTGTTCTCCTTTCATGCTTCCTTCTTATTATTATTGACCCAACGGAAAGGTAAAAACATTATCTTTGATAATGAGAGTTTGGTTCACAAATCACATGTTTGGCCTCTAAGTGAAAAAAATTAGGGTTATTTGTGATTTAAGATAATGGGAAAAAATTGAGTTTTACCTTCCCATGCCTAAAAGCAACACATGACAGACAAGAAATGAGGTGCTTTATTATTTTTATAATTTATTATAAACTTTTTGTTTGATACTTTAATCATTGTCTATGATCAAATTATCAAATAGATCACAATGTGGGTCCTGATATTTACATGATCCGCCAAGTATATGATTCCATATGGTCACTTAAATGATCTTAACAGTTAGGTAGGATTTTGAGAAAATCCATTAATTAACTGGTAGAAGATACCCCACATCGATCTTATATTATATGGTTTAGTTAGGATAAGGATCATCTAACTGGGTTAATTAACTTAATCAAGTAGAAGCAGATGAAACACAGTTGCACAAAATGAAATAAAAGAAAGGGAAAAAAAGAAAAACTCTCACTTAGTAATATTTAAGACACACACAAGTAGGAGAAATCCAAACTGAGTGACTGAGATCCACCAACAAAATAGAAAGGAAAACATATCACCCTCATTTATCTAATAAAGGAAACACAAACAGAAAGGAAATTAGGAGAGAGATGGGGAAGAAGGACACAGTAGAGGATCACTAGACAAAAGCTTAGAAGAGATGGTGATGTTTCTTGCCATGAGCTTCCTCATCTTCTTTCTTGGCCTCTTTCTTCTCATGGTGCTCGTGGAAGGCATATCCACCACTCCCCACTGCAACTGCTGCTGCGATCTCCTCCTCAATCTTGTGCTTGTGAGCATGCTCAGGGTCTTTCTTAGACTGGTGCTTCTCGTGCTGAGAATTGTAGATAGGAAAAAGGAAAAATGTAGCACTTGTTAGCTTTCAAATTGATTATATAAAATGGTAAGGTTGCTCAATTGCGATCTAGTAGTCACAATGTGAGTTCAAAAGCAACTAATCTGCGAAATGAATAAAATTATGTATATTATGACCCTCCACAGATCCACAGTGGCAAGAGCCTCTGTGCCCTATTATACTTTTTTGTTTATTTAAGGAAAGACCTGAAGTAATACACAAAATTCTAAGTGATCTTACCAGAGCAAAAGCACCAGCAGCGACAGCACCTAGCTCACCGAGGTGTTCCTTGTGCTTGTGGTGCTTCTCCTCTTTCTCATAATCCACAGTGGAGGTGGCAACCACGGTGGTCTCCACAGCGGAGACTCCGCCCAAGCCATCGCCGGCGTAAGTGGTCTCAGAATACACAGCCTCCTCTACAGGCTTCTCCTCCTTGTGGTGGTGGAAGAGGTGGTGGTGGTGCTTCTCCTCAGCCATGGTTGTTGAAATTAATTGGAAGAGAAAAAGCTGATTAGCAGATCAAAAGTGGTACTAAACTAGTCAAGGAAGATAATTAGGCAAAGGTGGTTGTTTTGATGGTTAAGTGAGATCTTGGAAAGTCCTATTTATAAGGTTTCAAAAGGGAGCCCAGCACCTCTAAGGCCACTATTCGTGGGAGAAGATCACGGATCTTATCTACAACTTAAAGAGAGGTAGTTTTGAAATACCCAAGAAAGTGGAGTCGCATTTGTTGATTTCATGAAATTTCTGATCAAATTATTTAGGTAATTTGAGATTATCCACTAAGGTATAAATGGAATCTTGAGTTTGTTGATTCAGGTTGCTCCCCTAGACGATCTTAGATGGGGTGGTTTTTATTATTCCTAGGTTACCCTTTAGGATTCTATTTCTTTGACGATTTCTTAAAGCTTTCAGAGATGATTTTTTATACTTAAGCATCCATTGAATTGATCTAAACCTACTTTCTTCCACATTGAATTAGTTTTTAATCTCAAATTAAGATTGAACTTGAAGCTCATGACCCACCACACCATTCAAGTCTTCAAAGTCTTCATGTACCTATGACCCATTAACTTAAAAGTTGCAATCATATAGGAGGCGAGTATAATTCATCTTGAAGAAATTTTGCTGTTACAAATGTTACCAGAATTTTCTTTCTATTCATCTCGTAATCAGAGAAATGGAATCTCAAAATCGAAAGAAAAATTAATTATTCTATTTCTTTGGCTAGAATCTGAATAACAGAAAATTTTCTAATAACCGGGTAGCAGCAAATTTTTTTCCAATTCACCATTTGATCACCATGTAACAAAATTCAAAACAGGATAATGAATTGATTTCCATTAATAAAAGGGTGATGCACTGATGGTGACATTGAATAAAAAGTCCATTAAAGAGACCATGAGGAATGAGATAGCGGTCGGTGATGCTTTAGGGTGGGCCATGAAAGGTCAGTGTCGGCAATAGGATGATACCCCAGATATCCACTCCAAGACACATTCGCCTTTGAGAGAGGCATCTCTCTCTCTCTCTCTCTCTCTCTCTCTCTCTCTCTCTCTCATTACCTTCCCCAGATACAGATTACACAGTATAAACATAAGAAAATTATTTGTTTTTATAGGGTTTCTTTGAACAAGAGGAATCACACTCTCTGTCAATCGATGATTTGAAAGAGAGTTGACAAAAGTTTTAGAGTAAGTTTTCTGCAAAGTCATGGACGCGGAAAACACTCCATGGCCCATGCATTTGGGTTTCATGATCACACTCAGAAAAGCTTTAATATTGCAGGTTTTTAGATAAGAATAGACTAATAAATGGATTAAGATTAATTCAATTGTGTTATTAAAGAAGTATTCTTAGATTTGTGGAAGACATGTCACCGAATTCAGTATCTCTTGTTGAATCTCAAGTCGATCTCAACTGTATTCGTGGCGCCAAGTATGGGTGTTTAATTGGTCGGTGTAGACAATGACAGTCTCATCACCGGCCATCATTACATGGGTATACTTGGGCTTATAAACCGGTTTCCTTTTTGGGTAAACAGGTTCTACTTGGGTCAGTTACAAAATCACCCAAAAAAACATTTCTAGTATAAGACTTTAATTTATTTTTAGGGAAAATTAAACAACTCTATCCCTAGTGAAGTGTAACACTTTCCTCTGGTAGTCTCCAGTCCCCACTAACCATGTGGAAGTATGGTGAGCCATCTCAAAATTTCAAAGATGATGATGCCCATTTCATATTTTTGTATTAATTTCTCGTGAAATTTTTTATAAATTTTTAAATTTAATTTAAGTTGTGCTTTTGACTAATTTTGTATTAATTTTTGGCTAAAAGTTTATATAAAATGAGAAATAATTTGAAAATGAATTATCATTATGTCTATATTAAAAGTGTTATATTTTCTATTAACATGATTTTCCTATCACAAATTACCAAAAAATTAATTTTTGATTTTATACTTTCATTTAATTTTTTTTGGAAAGTAGAACAACACTTTCCTCACCAACCATGTGGAGGTTTTAAGTCCTGATCGACCGGTTCAATTTATTATCTCATTAGTAAAATTATAACCCCAAATGAACAAATAAATTGACCCAAAATTTCAAAGATGATGCCATTTCTTATTTTTGTATAAAATTTAATCATACACCACCATTCTATGTAATAAGTGGTGAAGCATCAAATACCCTTCACCAGGTCAGAGTTCTTTAAAAGAACTTTTTTATATTAATCAAGAAACAAATAAATTTTTTCATTAAAAAACTCTCTTAGAAAAAAAGGTGGGGGAGGGGGGCCGGTGGGAAGCATTTGACAAAAGATGTGCGTTAGTTACGCCTACTGCAACTAATCAGATTGATTTAGCTCTTAGACATTTAACCTCCCAAAGATTTGAAAGTTGGAATTGTGATCAAAATGGTCCTTCCAGATCCTAAAATCCTTTGAATTGGTTATTCCAAAATGAACAGAATCAAGATCAATCACAACCAAATCGACCAATTGAATTCCACTTTTTGGAGCCATGCAACCTGCCCCAAGTGTTGCATCCTCAAACCCTTTCTCTTCCCATATCTATTATTTCTTTCTATATAGTTTATATTCATTTGGTTCCGATGACTACAGTGAAGGGTCTCAGACACTGAGCAAATGCAGGTTGAAATCTATACGAAGGGCTTAATTTGATTAGAAGCAAACACTTGCCAATTTGGAATGTTAGGTTTTTTTTTTTTTTTTTTTATGGTAGAAACTTGGAATGTTAGGTTGGAAGGTTAGAATTAATAGAGTTAGACCTAGAAAATGGTTGAGGCTATGACTCCTTCAAGCTTAATTTCTCACCCAACTAATTACACTTTCGAATTAAAACATTAGATAATCCTTGATTGGATGATGGATATGTCAAAAGGGATATAATTTAATTAAATAAGGGAATGAAATTGTCTTCATCCGATCTCGTCCCACCTGATGATTTGACCACATGAGAGTAGTCTTGTATCCTCACCACCTATTTACAATGTCAAAAATGCTCGTGTGTGCAATATGTTGATATCGATTACTTGTGGAGAGGATTTTTTCTCTTCACTATTAGTACAAAGCGACTTCAATCCAATCGAAGTTGGATTTTAAAAAAAAAAAAAAAAATCTTGTAAAAATCAAAGTTAGGGAAAAAGAAAGTAACTTTATTTTAGAAAATATTATCTTGATCGGTATGTTGATTGGTGTCGATCTATACCAATATGCATAGGGAATATGATATGGTCATGGAAGAACTCAATCCCATAAATCGGTTTACAAAGTGAGGGGACTTAAGATCATATTATCTCATATCAATTTTCATAGAAAATCGATGTGAGATCAACCCCTATAAGCTGATATGGGATTGTAATATACCACCACGCCTATGAATCTGATGTTCATAACGACTCACTCTGGATCAAGTAACCCTTTCTAAGCGGCTCTTACTTTGCTCCAGGGTTTTTTCTTGATGACAAGTAGTCCTTTCCTAGTGGCTCTCACTTTGGCATTAGGTCGCTCTTTCCACGCATTGATTATGCTGAGGATCGACTGCTCTGATACCACTGATACAGTCTTAAAAGAACTCAACCCCATAAATCGGTTTACAAAGTGAAAGGACCCAAGATCATATCAATCCACATCAATTGATTCAATTCCCATAAAAAACTAATATGGGATCAACCCCCATAAACTGATATGGACCATATCAGAATACCATCTTTTAAAATCATTCTAATTTTTCTTCACCATTTTTTTATTACAACAAGATTCACCAAAAAAAAATTTTTTTTTCACAAGAGGCCAATCTTTTCTCTGATTTAGACAACCAAACTAAAAATCGTTTCCTCTGGTAACGCAATATAAGGCTCTCTACACGGCTCTAAATATATGCCATGTGTCATCTTAATTAAGGTTTAAATATTTAAGAAGTGTTGCCCATGTAACGTCCCCATGTAACCACCGGTATTTTGTAGGTCTTTTTCTGTCTCTTTTTTTTTTTTCCTTTAGTACGAATGGATATCTTACGGTTACTTCTATTCTACCGGAGCTTTTAGACAATGGCGATGGTTTTTTATACATCTCAACTCATTTAGGTATCTCCAAAGAATCATAATACATGTTTTTAAATTCATGTTGCCTATGTTCTCCTATGAAAATAATTGATTCTCAATATATTTTATAATTTTTTACAGAAAATTACAGCTACCAGTAAGAATATAAGAATATAATAACGAAAATGAGAGTGATATCAAATTAAAATCAAATAAATTGATTTTTTCTAGATTGTGTTAGGAGGAGATATTAACTTATTTGAATGGTCCAAATATCTTGTATGTGGAATGTGGAATATCGGATGAGGCACACATTTTATTATTGCATTGATCCCAAAATCTCTATCTACAAGTCAACACAAATGGACGTTGCTAAGTGTCAAAATAGAACTTTCTATAAGAAGACACATGGATATACACGGATGGCGCATTATTAGATAAGTCATTTTTTACTACAAGGGAAAGTGTTTGATGGAATCTGAGTTTGAAATTTGATAAGTGACTAATTCAAACCTAGACTTATCTAGCATTGGTTAGAATTGCTACATCAATCATCCTACCATGTGATTCAGAATTACACTCTTATGATACTCTTATCATGGCTTGGCATGAAATGAAATTATTCCTATATTTAAGTATTTTGATTCTCTAATTCAGTAAGTCATTTTAATACTATACCTATCCATTATATCACATATCTACGAGGTCATGTAAACGAAATTATTCATTTTTTTTTACTATTCAGTTCATCTAGTTTAGTGATTACAATAAGCTAGTCTAATCCTATTAATCAATTGTATGCAACAATATACAATTGATTAATAGGATTTTTCACCAAAAAAAAAAAAAAGGGTTGTCGAGTTAAAATTGAATATTTTTCAACCAAATAAAAAAACAAATAAGTACTTTAAAAGCTTTTTGTAAAAGAATTTGTGCTTTTAGGTAGTTAGTATTTTATTTTTTATTTTTTGTTCATTTTATATTATGAACAAGGGTGGTAGACATTTGGCCTTAATAAATAAGAAGAAAATCATCGACTGGCAAAACATGTGACAAATAAATAAGAAACTAATGAGGCCGGTGGCTTAATTTATTTATCACATTAATCCAATTTCAAACATTAGATTATGGTTAAGATGTGCTACGAAATTTACTAATCAAAATTATTAGAATGGCTGATTTGTCGTTAACATGTGCTACGAAATTTGCTAATGAGAATTATTAGAATGGCCACATCAGCCATTCAGATGCAAAAAAAATCAATTTTCTGTTTAGAAATGACATTGAATCTTTGGAACCAGGAGGCCAGGAGTCCACTTCGAATGAATTATGGATTAAAAGAAAAAATTACCGCCCGACTCCACATGAAATGTGGAGCTTCCACCATGTAAAAGTTTTCATTCTCCACAAGAGAGAGAGAGAGAGAGAGAGAGAGAGAGAGAGAGACCGACCTAATATTTTATAGAAAGATAACTATAAAACATTGCAATAAAGACTGAATAAACAAGAATAAACAATAAATATAGATTTACGAGGTTCAGTAAGATTACCTACACCCTTGGTGAGATGAGATTCCTGCATCATCACTATCAATGGAAAATAGGATTACAAAGCTCGTCTCCACACCTCTCTCAGATTTCTTACAGAGAGAGAACCTCGCTATAAATATATAATAAAAAAACTCTAATACCAAAAAGTACAAAATTACCCTCTGTAAACGAGTTTTAAAATAAAAAATTCAAGCAGGGGTTATGCCCCATACACCTCAGTTACGTAGGATGGCTTCTTGCCCCCTTTGCAACTCCCCATTTTGTTGAGAGACCTGCACCAATACTCCCTTGAGGCCTTGACTAAACTACAACAGAATACAAAACATTTTACATTGAGATATTTTGCTCCTTCATCAATCACGCTAGCACAGCTCAATGGTAAATATAAACGAACGGGATATATGAAAGTGTCCAAGCGTTTTCATTTCCACCATAACAACCCATTTTAATGGCATTTTCCAGCAAAACCATATCACCTAGCTTCAGCCTCTCCCACATGAGATGTTATTAGATTATTGTAACGATCAGATATTAGAAGATAATTATTTAAGGGAAGATTTCTATATTCAATGGTTATGATCTCTCACAGGATCAACTTAAAATCAATCATGCATACAGTATTTTTGGTATAATTTTCATACATTTCATTTATAAACAAATAAACAACAGACACCTTCACCCCAAGAAAAAAAGGTTGCAGTTAAGATACCTTTATTATAAGAAAGCGACAGAGAGATGTGCTTTGACTAATTTCAAGTGATCAAGATACATATCTCGCCCTCAGGACACCAATAATATAAAAGAAAATAAAGGGGGTGGGGGGGAAGAAAACTAGAGAAATGACTTTCAGAGCACATGTGGTGTTCTTCAATTCCCGTGAGCCGACTCTCCTTCTTTCTTAGATTCTTTCTTCTGATGGTGTTCATGGAAGGCAAATCCACCAGCTCCCACTGCAACCGCTGCTGCAATCTCCTCTCTGATCTTGTGGCTGTGAGAATTCTCGGGGTCTTTCTTAGCCTGGTGCTTCTCATGCTGTGAGAATTGTTAAATAGACTATCAGTCCTTGACTCGATCACAAAGCATAAACTCACATCTTAATCCTTAATTATTAGCCTACTCTATTTTTGTAGCCCAACGTCTTCGTCATATATAGGGATTTTATTACGACATATTTCGAGGTATCAAATAATTTGTAATCTTATTTTTTTGTCCTTTTTATTATAGGATCAAGTTTTCCTGAGCCACATGGTAACCTCTAATTAGATCAAATAGAGGAGACCTCGCCCATGCAGGAGCGATCTTTACCCTCCCACATCAAGCGCCTTGGATGAGCGTAGGAAAACTCGATCCTTTATATAACATATAAGTTTTTTTTCAATGAAAGTAGATATTATCATTTCACATATGTACTCGAAAAATATGAATGAAAAAAGAAAATTGGTAAACAAATATGAATGACAAGGACACTTTTTCATAATAACATAATAATATGTCATTAATTGTTAAATTATTTTTGAAAACATTTTTTACCTTTAAAGAATTTTTTGAGAATAAGACAAACAACAATTAAAAGAAAATGTCAAGCTATGATAAAGGTAATAGACGAGTTAGAATTTACCAGAGCATAAGCACCAGCAGCTATGGCACCTAGCCCACCGAGTTGCTCCAAGTGCTTGTGTTGTTTCTCTTTTTTCTCATAATCTTCGGCGGTCAATTCTTCCACAGGGTTTTCCGCCTTGTTGCGGTGAAAGAAGTGGTGGTGTTGCTTCTCTTCAGACATGGTGTGGTAAGGAGGGAAAGAGATGAATTGAAAGCACAATAAACCTGGTGAGATAAAAGAATAACACAAGGGAGATGGTTCGCTGATGGTTGAGGAGGCTAATGAAGGCTGCCTTTTATAAGGTTTCAAATATGAGAGGAAGGCAGAAATGTGGCAAAAACACAGCCGGCATGTAACGCGTATAGGATGTCAGTCAATTCTGGGTTCTCCATCTGATTAAGTAATTGTGCGGAGAAAAAAAAAGGCCCACAAGTTGCTTCAAGTGATAGCTTTTTGGCTAGTGAGGCTGACTGGGTTTGAATAATAAGAAAACATCTTTTATTATTATTATTATTATTATTATTATTATTATTATTATTATTATTATTATTATTATTTTCATATTGTTTTTCTCCTCTGATGGCTTTTTTTAAATGCAAGGTATATCTCCAATGAAAATGCCATGGAAGGAGCCTATTGATTTCCTTCTGTGTGCGTTATTAGCTTGATAAAAATATGTTAAGCTTGTCTCGAATTCTTGACTCGTTTTAAAAAATGATTCACTACAATATATTTGATGTTAATTTGAATGAGATTTTTTCTGAGATCTGTGATGGAAGTAAAGGAGTACAGTTCGACTTGATGGATCGACCCGTGACTTAAAGGAGTATATAATGTATTATTATCTTATTGAGCAAGTAGTTGTAATTTGGGAGGTTTTTCGAGCTAGAGTTTCAAGGTGAGTTTTCTCGCCACTATTAGGGTGTAATTTCTCTTCTAAATAGTAAATATCTTTTTCTTCGCTGAAGACGTAGCACATCATATCAGTGTGTGAACCTCATTAAATCTCTCTATATTGTACATATCTATGTTTATTTATTTTTCGAATTTATTGGTGTCTACTATAACACAATAAGTGATTAAAATATTTTTTTCTATTTAATCAGATATAAAATGTGGACAAATGTGTATGAGTTTTCTTTGGCAAGAGGATAATTAATGGACCAAAACTTCATATATTATGTTTAATTCCTTTACCCACAATCAATATTTATCTGTTTCATTTCTAATATTTTTGTGTTGCGTAAATAAATTTTCTACAATGGAAAGTGGGGAAAATAATGCATGGAAGACATTAAACATTCAGATCACCTAATTCAATAATCACAAGAAGTCTTCTCATCCTACATCTATCCAATGTAGCATACATTTTCTGACCAGGACGCCACCAAATCATGCCTAAAAAATTGTTGACTGGATATTAATTATTTTTAAAGTTTTTTTTTTTTTTTTTTT
>NC_056563.1:34105018-34114107 GCF_013358625.1 Macadamia integrifolia | reverse complement strand
TTTTTTTTTTTTTTTTTTTTCATTTAGATAGTTATGATACATAATAATGAGATTTTTTTTTGTTTGTTTATGATAATTTTCTTTTATTTTATGAATAAGGGTTTTAGGCATTCCGCCTTGATAAATGAGAAGAAAATCATGTGGCAAATACATGACAAATAAATAAGTGACTTAAGTGGAGACGTAATTTTTATAAATAAAAAAATAAAAAATAAAAGAGGCCTTTTTCATAGCATAGTTAATTAGTTAGTAAAAATATGTTTGATATACGCTTAAAACTTATACATACCTAACCAACATATAGAAAAATACATGAATTTTATGAGTATCTATATAGAACATGTTTAAAACGTTTCGTGTGTGTAATATGATAATAAAAAGCAAATAAATGTAGGCTCTGTTTGGTATCGTTTCATGTCAAAAACGAAAATTTCAGATTCTGTGTTAAAATGCAGTTTTTAAACGAAAAAATAGTGTTTCAAAATTTTAGATTTTTATCGGGAACTTTTTTTTTTCTTTCTTTTTTGTAAAATGGAACGAAACTGGGAAGACAGAACTCCATTTTGGAGTTTTGTCTAATCTCGTTTTTTCAGTTTTTTTTTTTTTCACTTTTTGTTCCAAGAAAACAGAAACGGACCATAAGTGCACCAAACAGAAGATTTCGTTTTTTCGTTCCAATTGAACGAAAAAACTCCAAAAACGCTTTTTTAGAACGATACCAAACGGAGCCTAAGAGATTAGAAAAAGAATGCTCAAGTCTCATGACTAAAATTACATCATCTTCTTTGAGAGAGCCCCCAACCACTCATTGCAATTGCTCCTTGATGAGTCCAAGCAGTCATTGCCATCAAACCACAATGCGGGAGAGGCTACCATCATTGGAGGAGTCTTCTATCTTCTTCTATGATATATATTCATAGTTCCTACAACAATGACTTTTTTATCTGAATTAATTTTTAGGCAAAAAAATGCTATCGGCTTGCATTCTCCATGCAAATTATTAAAAGTGTCTCATTATCCCTTCATACTGATTTTACCAAACAATCCCTTCATATTGATGATGAGACATGCCAAAATATTGATTTCCCTTAATATTTGTTCCAACCAGAATTTTAGTTGGGAAATTTTTTTCCACCCCTAGGAAACTGAGAGAATACCAATGGTACACTACAAAGCATATTATGGATTTCTCATAATGTGTTTACTTGTCAATAGATTATGGGATGAAATTTGTCATCACAGTTAGACTTCCATTGCTTTCGATGTTCGGCAAAATGTTCATACCCTTCCATCCCCTTACAGTGATAGCCCAAGGAACCTTTTCATTGCTTCGTCTTTGGATTTCCCAGTGCATTCCTCCCTCCAAAAATAAAAAAAATAAAAAATAAATCAGGGTTCCTTTGTAGCACGATATTGCGTGTAGCATAAATTTAAAGGTTACGAACCCTTAGACACATAGCCCAAGATACTCTCAACCTTTAATTCTACGTGACATGACACGTTATAGAATATCCGCACGACCACCCCTTTACTAGTCTCCTTCTCATAATAATAATAATAATAATAATAATAATAATAATAATAATAATAATAATAATAATAATAATAATAATAAAAGATCTCCATTTCATTTGTTGCATATTCTAGATGTCTTGCTTGTTTGTTTTGTTTCTCTTGTTATCGCTTATCGGCTTCTTGGGTGACCTTTGTTAAGGGACTTGTCCCCTTTACCCTTTTATCTATTCTTTTTTTTTTAATATATATTTAATTCACCAAAACAAAAATGAGTAAAACTAATATGTGGGGGGCCCTTGGCCTTGACCTTCATAAACTAATGTCTTCATATCGCTTTCTGAGGGTGTACATTTTTTTTTATTTTGGAACAACTAACCCTTATTTTTTTGTGAGAAATTATGATTTTTGTTCCAACCACTTCCTTCTACATCTGTGTGTTTCCTAGTAAGGTTGTGATACGTCTTAAGGTTGAATAAATTTATCTTTTTCTTTTTAATCAATTTTTATTATTCTTTGATCTTTGGGTTGTACCAGTAGATCAGTATCAAATTAGTGAAGACTTAAGACCGATCTTGACCAATACTAATCCAATCCGGCGGTTTCGCTGATTCTGATCTAATTCTTTTGGAACTATGATCCCTGCTCAAATTCCTGATGCAATATTTTCATCCTCCATCAGCACTCATGGTAGCACAGCTCAATGATAAATATAATAAATGAATTGGATATCAAGATTTCCATCATAATCACCCATCTAAAATGCATTTTCCTTCATTATTAAAATAAAGAAAAAAAAAAGCGTTTTAATCCAAACCCATCTCCCAGTCTCCTAAGTAGATGATTGTAAAGATTAGAAACTAGAAGCTAGAAAATTATTTAATTAGGCCCGGGAAGATGTCTATATTCGATTGTTATGATCTCTCACAGAGTCAACTTAAAATCGATGATCTTGCCAACAGCAAACTTAGTAAATTTAATTTCATACATTTCACATTAACTACAAACAAATACACAACAGATACCCCCACCCCAGAGAGAGAGAGAGAGAGAGAGAGAGAGAGAAGAGGTAGTAGTTTAAGATAACCTTTATTATTAGAAAGCCACAAAGAAAACCATCGAGCAAATTGGAGGGGTAAACCTCAATTTGCTTTACATACTTTCTAGTGATTAGGATAAATCTCACCCTCATAGACATTAATTAACAGAAAAGGCAAATAAAAGGAGTAGGGGAGAAAACTAGAGAAATGATTCCCAGATCACACACATGTGATGTTCTTCAATACTTCTCGTGAGCCGACTCTCCTTCTTTCTTTGATTCTTTCTTCTGATGGTGCTCATGGAAGGCAAATCCACCAGCTCCCACTGCAACAGCTGCTGCAACCTCCTCTCTGATCTTGTGGCCGTGAGAATTCTCTGTGTCTTTCTTAGCCTGGTGCTTCTCATGCTGAGAAATATAAACAAATTAATATCAGCTCTCCACTCTTATCACAAAACCATAAATATATTTCATTTTTGAATTTATAAATAGATCAATTTATTTTGAAAAGAGAAGAAAAGATGGAGTTTGGATCAGGTTTTTGTTGAAGGACTATTCTTGTACGATGTCTGATCCACACTTGAAATTCACTCATTTTGATGTCTGATGCTAAAACCCCAAATAAAGAAAAACCCACAAAACCCTAAGCTCACAAAAGGATCACAGGGCCAAAAAAAAAAAAAAACCACAGCAATCATCTCACCAGGTCATTAATCCTCTCAAACCACATAGGATGCACTCCATCTTAGTCCTTAAGATCCTACTCTATATGGTTGTGACTGTAAATAATTGTCCCAAAAGTTATTAAGTGAAGGGATTCGATCGGATCTAAAGGGTAACCGATGTGAGACTATTCTCCCCAAACAAGTATACAAGGGGACAAAAGACATTTAGGATAACCGATATGAGACTATTCCCCCAACTGCAGTGACTACATGCATGCTTGTATGGGCAAAAGAGTGGTTAGAATTACGTACCAGAGCATAAGCACCAGCAGCTAAAGCACCTAGGCCGCCGAGTTGCTCTAAGTGCTTGTGGTGTTTCTCTTGTTTCTCATAATCTTCAGGGGTCAAATCTTCTACAGGCTTTTCCTCCTTGTGGTGAAAGAAGTGGTGTTTCTTCTCCTCAGCCATGGTGTGTTAGGAAGCAAAAGAAAGTGATTAGCAAAATCAGAAAAGAACAAACCTGGAAAGATTAAGGAATAATACTAAGGGAGATGGTTAACTGATGGTGTGAGGAGACTAGGGATGGAGACCTTTTATAAGGTTTCAAGGAGAGGGAGGAAGAAACGTGGCAACAACGCAGTCGGTTTAACGCGTAGGAGGTCATCAGTGATAGGTTCTCTATCTGATTAAGGAATTAGGACAAAATAGTCCATAGGTCGCTTCAAGTATTTAGAGACTAATGAGGCAGGCTGGGTTTGAATATTAGGGGATTTTTTTTTATTCCTCCAATGGCTCTTGATTTTCCTTTCAGATCAAAGTTTTAAAATTCGGGATCAGTCTTGGGGACGCATCTCTATCAATAGCAATTCAATGGATTAGTATCGGATCAATCAAGACTTGGGGTCAGTTTCGATCAATATCAATTCAATCCTGATGATTTCGGTCCATCCAATCTGATTTTTAAAACTATGTTCTAGATTCAACTAGATTACCCAGCATTTAAGATGATAATGAAGCCGTGGAGCCACCATCGCTTTCATGAACATTAGGTAAGACCGTGTTCTTCTACCAAAATAAAAGGTAAGACCGTGTTCAGGGTTTATTAGAGGATAATAAGATAAGGATGGTTATTAAAGTAATTTCAATAATTAAATTACTAATTGTGTAGTAATAAAAAATGAAACGCCTCTTAAGACCAGTGCCTGGAATTTTTCTTTGGCAAGAAAATAATGTCTTGAAATGTTATATATTATGTTTTAATTTTTTTTAATCCAAAATTAATATTTATGGGGATTTTTCTTTGACAATTTCTGAAGTGTTAAATAATTTGTAAACCAATTTTTAATCCTCTTATTATAAGATTTTGGATCAACTCAACACATTAGGAGAGAAGTTACCTTCTTTAAATGGCCATCCCATAGTCAATGGGGATTCGAATCATGAGTTTGAGTATTTAATACACCATTGACGTGTAGTTTGATTCTCCATAAACACTAGGATCCCATGTGAGAAAGTCACAATGTATAAAACTGATATAGACATCCAGATTCATTATTTCATAATTTTTTTTTTTTTTTAACTAAAGAGACTCATTATTTATATTTATATATATATATATATATATATTATTTTTTTTAAAGGTAGCACTTGAGAATGACATAATGGCATGTATCCTTTCAACTTATTAGTTTCAAGACACCCATGTGCCTCCACAATTGTATCCTTAGACATTCTTTTACTATGTGGAGTTTTCAAAGCAGACATGTTCAAGTGGCTTTTGCTTGGGCTGGCATTAAAAATAGAAACAACAAATTCTTCAATAACGGTTTCACGTCCTATGTGTGGAGTGATATTCATCGAATTTGAATACTCTCTATCCGGCTCCACTTTTCAATCTTCATCTCACACCATCCCTATCATGTGGGGACCACATCATGTCATTGGCTATTTTTTTTGGCAAGGGGTCGATGCTTGAGTAACTGAGCAGTTTGGAGGCCATGATCACAAATATACTCTCGGTAAGTATGACATCAGAGCCAGTATCCCGCATATGGAGTGAGCGGAATTCCAGGCTTTTTCACACCAAATCTACAATGAAGATTAGCGTTGTACGTGATATCAATGCCAACGCTGTCAATCTATCACTCGTGAAGGGATGAACTCTTATCCAAACAGTTTTTTGATTGACAACTGAAGAGTGCATGCAGGTGTCTAGTACCTAATCATATCAGTTGTCTACTGTTGAGAAGAATTTAGTTATTGGTATTGATATCCGATCTGATACAATATTTTGGATTTATTTGGTCTAGACTGACACATACACACATATGTATTATACTATTGTATAAAAGTATATATTTATGTTTCGTGACTAATTTTTCACTTGACTATTTTATCCATCTTGCTTATTTAAATACCTTATCTTTTTCATTATATTTTTTTGTCAATATTTTTTACTTTTCTCATATTGTTGGTACCTTTTTATATTTTTAATATTTAAATATTTTTTAAAAATCACTCAAATCCTTTGCCTATTCTTTCTCACTTTCCTTCGCCTCTCTCTCTCTCTCTCTCTCTCTCAACCGTTCCTACTTTTTCTCTTTTTAAAATATTTTTTAGGATTTACTTTCTTAAAAAAAAAAATCTAAAAATCTATATTTTAGGATTTTTTTCTGCCAAAATCCTATTAGTTTCCTTGTCAATAATAATCCTCACTCTCCTCTCTTATCTCACTCTTTCCCACTTTCCTTTTTTTATGATAAGCCTTTCTTCTTCTCTCTCAACCGTTCCTCCATTTTACTCTTTTTGAAAAAAAATTTTAGGATTTTTTTTTTTAAATCTATATTTTAAGAGTTTTTTCTATCAAAATCTTATTAGTTTCCTTATCAATAATAATTCCACCCTTCTCTCTTATCTCTCTCTTTCCCATTTTCCTTCTTTTGTATATCGCCTTTCCTCCCCTCTCTCAACTGTTCCTCCTTTTTCTCTTTTAGAAATATCTTTTAAGATTTTTTTTTTTAAATCTTCATTTTAAGAGTTTTTTCTATCAAAGTTTTATTAGTTTCCTTATCATTAATAATTCCTCACCCTCCTCTCCCACACCTTCCTCTCTTATCTATCTCTCTCTCTCTTTCCCACTTTCATTCTTCTTTTGCAATAAGCCTGTCCACCTCTCTCTCAACCGTTTCTCTTCTTCTCTTTTCAAAAATTATTAATAACTCCGTAAAAGATTTTTTTTTCTTTTTGATCTGTGGCTAATGCGGTGAACCTTTCATTTATGCAGGTACCACTTGTGCCACAGTCCTCACCCGTGCTATATTTTCCGAGGGCTGCAAATCAGTTTGTAGCTGGGATGAATGCAATGGATCTACGTCGTGGAATCACAATGACTGTTGATGCTGTTGTTACAAACCTGAAGAGCAGAGCCAGAATGATTAGCACAATTGAAGAAATTGCACAGGTTTATTTCTTTCACCCATTAGTTTTGTTGCAATTGTTAGAAGTGAAGGGTTGTAATGAACCATTATGGGCTACAGTTATTGTTTTTTTTTTTTACTCAGCAGATGATTTAATTCTGTTGGCTACAGTTCTTTCATGAGGGAAAAAAAAAATCTCTAACTATGATTCATGCTTTAATTTCTTCTAGAAGTTTTGGGCATTCACAATTTACAAGTGCCATATACTTCTTATATATAAATAAAGTAAAATACTTTGTTGTCATAATGAACTACGTTGAAATTGGAATTTTCGGTAGCAGTACTTGAGAGTAGATTTTCCATGTCTTTGTAAAATTTGGCTCAATTAGTTTTCATGGAAGGGATAGATATCGCTTGTTGCAATATCGATTGTTTAATATCAAGTTGCTTTTGATGGTTAATAAAATTCTTAAAAGAATCCAGTTAAGCTAAATTAGTACCAATACTGGCGATAGATTAATATTCGATATAGTTTCTATTTTCAATCATTTTTCTATTTGATGGTTAATATTCGATATAGTTTCTATTTTCAATCAACTTTCTATTTGATAGTTAATATTCCTTATTTCTCTGTATTTCTCTTTGTTTACTTCTTTTTAAGTTTCAGATTATAAAATTCTTTAATCTTCTAGGGTTTCCTTCTCCGTAAGAGTAGAGAGAAGCTCTAGATTGCAGCTCAAAGTGCTTCCTTCTGTTAATTTGATTGCATTGAAGTGTTTTTGCATGAGGTAATTCCTTTTCTCTCCACTCCTCTCTATATGTTACTTTTAGTCTGGCATGTTTGGTACTTTTGTAATAGGTGCAAAGTCATTCAATCAACAAAGCTTTGATCACATTGGAGACACTCAAAATCCTTATGAGCAAGCAATATCTATCATTTCAAGAGCATTAAGTTTTTTTTTTTTTTATGAGGATGATTTGATACCCTGTTTCAGATTTGGAGATGACAGTTTCTTGTGATCATATGCTTTTATGGGTTGTTTAGTAGCTGACTCTATCTTGATTACACAATAACATTCTCTCATCTATATTTTGGCAACATCAATATATGATCAAGATGTCTTTAGTTACTATCCTGATGAGAGACATTGATGGATTAGAGAAAGCTTTGACTCCAACAAAGAAATAGTCCCCGTCTACCGTTGGCAGGTTAAACTTTTCTTATTGCATTATTTTTGCTTTGAAGAAGATATCAATCTGGTACATGATTGTCAGCTTCGTTATAATTGGACCAACATCATTTGCTCCCATTGTTGAAATGGCTATGACTATTGTCGACCAAAGCGGTGGTCAGTGCCATGTTTTATTGATAATAGCTGATGGGCAGGTAACTTTTTGTTTGGTCGAGTTCTCATTTTTAGTATAATGAAGAACTATTATTCCGTAGAAATATTATTTTAGCTTCAACTTTGATCATGAGTGCATTACATTGTGGCCATAAGCTACTATGCCATATGTTGGTTCTACCACTGTAGTGTATGTATGGTGGAATACAAAATTTTACTTTCATCCACTTATCATGTTTCAGTTATTGGCAATTCTTATTTTACATTTTTTTTTTTTGGTTCTCAGATTTTATTCTTTTTTGGATTCTCGGATAGGATTTTTTTTCCATAGTCCTCATAATTTTGTAATGATGTAGAGTTCTTCATTTTGACATTAAATTGGGTAATCATGACATTAATTTCTTGTGTGAAAGATATAAATCATTGTATTTAGAAACTGGATCTAATATATCATGCCATTTTTCATTATAAAGAAGCCTTGCTCCCTCCCCCTCTCTTTTATGGTTTGAGATAACTCATGAACTTTCCCTTGCTGTTCTTAGGAATGGACTCTCTATGAGATATTAAGATATGCACCCCAACACAATTGGATTGCTTATGAGGAAGCTCTGAAAACAAACCCTCTTTTGGCCAAAATGGTAATAAATGGAATTGTCTACTCCTGGGGGGGATTGGATTGTGCAAGTATGACTTAGTCTTGAAATAAAACCTTGTTTCTTAGTTATCTTCTTTTTCTTCTATGAAAATTTGGTAATCTATTATTTTATTAAATGGATTTTGATGACACATGAAACCATATTTAATATTCTTCTTAGATTTCCGAAGGTAAGAAAGTTTTATTTCTGTGCTTATTATCATGATTGTAAATAACCCAAACTCAGTAGTTTTGTTTGCACTTTTGGGCTTCCATTTGGTATGTTTCTTATATTCCCACTTAAAGCGTCTCTGATATAGGTACTAACACATCGCCCACTATTGGGACTTAGAAGCTTTGCCCTTCCCACTTAAAACATCTTTGATATGCTTGTTCAATTTATCACCGGCAATGATAAAGTTTTGCAAAGTTATTGATGAAATGGCAGCCAACTCTGTTATCATATGCTGCCCCCCC
>NC_056563.1:34082909-34104998 GCF_013358625.1 Macadamia integrifolia | reverse complement strand
CCCCCCCCCCCCCACTTCCTTTTTTTATTTTTATTTTTTGTTACCATATCTAGCAAGTTTTTGAGTTATAAGATAAATGTTAATATTAGTTGGAAAATTTCCATTTTGTTTATGTTTCAAGGGTTAAAAACTCAATTAAAGTGACAAATTTTACTTGAAATAATATTGACTTTGTGTCAAGTTGTCCATTGCACTCAATCATGTAAATCATTTGTTCTCTCTCTCTCTCTCTCTCTCTCTCTCCAAAATAGCATTTAACCATTGATTGTTGAAAAAAACCTTGTGTATAAAAATGTTTGGCCACACGTGCATTTGCACGTGTTTTTTTTTACTAGTATATATATATATATATATGATGTTACCCTTATTCCAATACTGACATTCAATTTGGATCGATCAAGTATCTGTCGATCCAATACAAATACGTAGAACCATGATTCTTGACAGATCTCTCTTGGTTTCTGTTGTTCTCGTCTTGATGAGTCGTGTATGAATCCATCTCTTCCTTTTTCCTTAATTTTTTTTGTTTTTTTTTTTTTTTTTTCAACTCTTGACTTAATAGATTTTTAGGAATAAGAAGAAGGCAATCAAAATAAAGATTGTATATTCTCAATAGTGGTGTCAATCGAACAGTCCACATTTCTAGCCAGCCCATTTCTGTTTTTAGAAGCCCAATTGAAACATTTCTTCTTGATCCAGCTTATGGAAGTCATATGTTGTCCCATATAAACTTGTTCTTCACCCATGTATATCATACTATTATATAAAAGTATGTACTCATGTTTCGTGGCTAATCTTTTCTTTGACTTTTTTACCCCTCTTACTTATTTAAATACATCATTTTTTTCATTATCTTTTTAGTCAATTCTTTTTATTTTTTCGATATTGTTGGTACCCTTTATATATATTTTTAATATTTATATATTTTCTAAATTTTAGTTTCTTTATTCCTATCACATCCCTTTCCTTATCTCTCCCTCCTTTTTTCCCACTTTCCTTTTCTTCCTCCCCTCTCACACGTTTCTTAAGTTGGTCTCTTTTTTTCTTAAAATCTATATCTTTTTTAAGAGAAAAGAAAAAAATCTATATTTTGAAGAGTTTTCATAATACAAAAAAAATTCTTTCTAAAATTTCTCCCTCCCCTCTCTCACGTTCCTCTCTTTTAATCCATATCTTTCTAAAAAAAAAATTATATATTGCTATATTTTTTGTTCTTACTTAAATACATCATCTTTTTCATTATCTTTTTAGTCAATTCTTTTTATTTTTTCGATATTGTTGGTACCTTTGATATATATTTTTAATATTTATATATTTTCTAAATTTTAGTTTCTTTATTCCTATCACATCTCTTTCCTTATCTCTCCCTCCTTTTTTCCCACTTTCCTTTTCTTCCTCCCCTCTCACACGTTCTTTTAAGTTGGTCTCTTTTTTTCTTAAAATCTATATCTTTTTTAAGAAAAAAGAAAAAAATCTATATTTTGAAGAGCTTTCGTAATACAAAAAAAAATCTTTCTAAAATTTCTCCCTCCCCTCTCTCACGTTCCTCTCTTTTAATCCATATCATTCTAAAAAAAAAAAATTTATATTAATCCATATCTTTCTAAAAAAAAAAATTATATTAATCCATATCTTTGTAAAAAAAAAATTATATATTGCTATATTTTTTGTTCCCACTTTCCCACTTTCCTTTTGAAACTCTTTTCCTTCTACCAAAAAATATTTATTTTCCACATTTGTCACTCTCGTGCTCTCCTCTCTCTCTCTCTCTCTCTCTCTCTCTCTCTCTTATCTTTTATTATATTCTTTCTTTATTAATTTACTTCTCTCTTCACTATCTTGCTATATTTTATCTCTTTCTATTTTTACTAAAACAAATCTATATATTTCTATATTCTCTCCTCTCAATTGCTTTTCTAATTTTGTTTAACTTCTTTATCAACAAAAAATATTTTAAAAAAAAATTAGTTTCCTTATAATCTCCAAACTCTCATACGGTTAAACCCTCTTTCTACCAAAAGAATTCTCACGATTCTCTCTCTCTCTCTTCTTTTTATCAACAAAAAATATTTAAAAAAAAAAAATTAGTTTCCCTATAATCTCGAACTCTCATACGGTTAAACCCCCTTTCTACCAAAAGAATTCTCACGATTCTCTCTCTCTCTCTCTCTCTCTCTCTCTTCTTTTGAAACTCTTTTCCTTGGACTATTTTATTTTTCTTATTTATTTAAATACCTTAAATTCTTCATTATCATTTTTTTTCATATTCCTTATTGTTTCTATTCTTTTTGGTACCCTCCACTTTCTCTAAATCTTTAATGCATCCATTTTTCCCAAAAATAAAAGATCTTGTAAATCTTTCATTATCACTTTTTTCATATACCTTATTGTTTCTATTCTTTTTTGGTACCCTCCACTTTCTCTAAATCTTTAATGCATCCATTTTTCCCAAAAATAAAAGATCTTGTAAATCTTGTATTATCACTTTTTTCATATACCTTATTGTTTCTATTCTTTTTTGGTACCCTCCACTTTCTGTAAATCTTTAATGCATCCATTTTTTCCAAAAATAAAAAATCTTGTAAATCTTTTAAAATTTAATTACTATAACTAAATATAATGATAATTCAAGAAACTAGAAGCTTAACTCTTGGAAAATTGAGATTTTTTTAGAGTCCGGTCGCGAGGTCTGAATGGTAGGTATGAATCATAGTTCAAATATTTCTTGATCTATTCCATATATTTCGTGTTCCAGATACTCGATTAATATCCGAAAGGTAGAACCATCTCTCTCAAGATGACAGATCCACTCTCTATACTATCAATAGGATCAATTATAACAAGTCACACACTCATATTCTGGAAATACAAAAACAAAAGAATTCTGCGATCGAACTTCAAGAATGGCCTAAAAACCCAAGTCCTAAAGTTTGTGCATTATTGGACGGGGAATGTTGGTTTATAGGTGTAGTGGTTGGAGGCTTGCTGGCCCAGTTCAGATGATGAGTTTGCTTTTTTTGTGGAAGATGATTTGGAGGTTTCACTTTATTATAAGTTCCTTAAAACTTTAATTGCTCACTATTATTATAATTCTTCAAACTTCAGTCCGTCGATTTATGGTGCATCATTGCAAAGACCGAGGTTTGTTGCAGGCAAGTTTTCTGATCCAATTTGATCTGCAGATCTGTTTCGATCTATGAGTTTCAAGTAGTGGAGCTCTTCAGTTATTTTTTGAAATTTTCTTGATTGTATTGGGTGCAATATCTAATAATCAACGTAAGTAGATACAGCTTTACTGAATTAAGAAGTTTTTCTTTGTTTTGAAGCTTTCTATTTTTGAGTTTTTCATTTCTCCATTTTGTTCATTAAATGCTCTCTATTACCTTTAACGTGTATGTGCTTCATGAATACTCATTTAATATTCTCTGGCCATTTTCTTTTCCTGTAGTATTAATCTACTCTCAATTTTATCATATTGGCTGGACTTCGCCCACCTATCTTCCCTTGGTTATTCCCTAATGAACTCAATCCTTGTAAGGATATATTTATTTTATTGATGCTTATTTCGTGCTCCCTCCCCTTCCTGTATTTTGTTTGAGTTGTGAAATACTTCATGCCAAATTTATTGTTCGCGATTATGAGGCTAAAAAATATTGTTACTATGGTTCTTTACAGGCTGCCAATGGAGTTAGGTTGTTCACAATCTTTGATGCCATACTCATTTATATTCTCACATGCATTTTCACGACTCTCTCTCTCTCTCTCTCTCTCTCTCTCTCAACATAAGAGAACAAATGAAACTTTGAATTAATATTACTCATTTTTGTTCCCACGTGCATTTGCACGTGTATTTCTTACTAGTATATATATATATATATATATATAAAGCTTATGGAAGTCATATGTTGTCCCATATAAACTTTCTTCACCCATGTATATATAAATATATACATATATATATATATATATATATATAAAGAAAGGAGGTAAGATCCCCACGACGCCTGTGTCCGGATCCTTTCGCAGCCCTCTCACAAAAAGTGAAGGCCTCACACACTCTCTCTGCTTTCTTTCTTGTGAAACCATTTCTTTCTACATCTATGTCCATCTTAAGGGTGTGAATATCTAAACCGAACAAATCGAGCCGATTGAACTAAACTATACTTTACCGATATACATTGAAAACCGAATGAACCTAAAATCAAATTGAAATCCATTCTTTTTTTTTCTTTTTTAATCAAGGTGTTCAGGCCAGCTTACACACACCTCGACTAATTCTTGGTGAGACTAGCGCTGCTACACACCGTTATGGTTTCAACTTAAATCACAGATGTACAAATAAAGAATTGAACCTATGACCTTGTGCCTATCCACACAATCCCCAACTCTCCCTAACCTACTCAAAAGCCAAACTGAAACCGAAATAAACCGATCAGGAAAAGGTTTCTATATTAAGTGGTTGTGATCTCTCACAGAATCAACTTCAAATCAATCTTTCTACCATCACACTTGGAACAAAGTTTCATAAATTTTACATTTTACTATAAACAAATGAACAACAGACACCCTCACAGCCCCACCCCAAGAAACCTATATTATTAGAAACCCACAAAGAGAACCATTAAGCAAATTGAAGGGATTAACCTCCATTTTGCTTTAACATTAACGTACTTTTAAGTGATTAAGACACATCTCTCAACCTCATGGACACTAATAACAGAAAAACAAATAAAGGGTCAAGGTAACAACTAGAGAAACGACTCTGAGAACACATATAGTGTTTAATTCTTCCCGTGAGCCCACATTTCTTTCTTAGCTTCTTTCTTCTGATGACCCTCGTGGAAGGCAAATCCAACAGCTCCCACTGCAACCGTTGCTGCAATCTCCTCTTTGACCTTGTGGCTGTGAGAATTCTCTGGGTCTTTCTTAGCCTTGTGCTTCTCATGCTGAGAAATATTTAAGAAAGAAAGTAATAGCTTATTAGCTCTTAAAATCGATCACAAGACATGACCACCATCTTAATCCTCATTAGCCTATTCTATTTATATAGTAAGTATCCCAATGACTTCATTATCATATAATTATGATAAATTTTATAACTATGTATGTAATATTTGTTGGGTTCCATGCGAAAGCAATTATCCCAAATATAAGGACTTGAAAGCCCTCTCCTTAATGTCTAACCTTTAAGGATGAGTTTTACTTAGAATCCCATTAGTATCAAATCTTGGACGCAACTCTGGTGTACCTTAAAGGATGGAAGGATGGAAGGGAGATTGTTAGGTTCCGTGGAAGCAATTATCCCACATATAGGGACTTGGATACCCTCTCTTTAATGACTAATTTTTAAGGATTAATTCTATCCTATTTCCAACAATATTATCTATGTAAACGAAATATGTGATTGAGTAACCGATGTCAACGCGTGGGGCAAACTTACCAGAGCGTAAGCACCAGCAGCTACAGCACCAAGCTTGCCGAGTTGCTGTAAGTGCTTGTGATGTTTCACTTGTTTCTCATGATCTTCATAGCTCATTTCTTTTGTGGGCTTTGACATGGTAGCAAGAGAGAGAGAGAGAGAGAGGTGACTAGCAAAACCAGAATGTAAGAGTAATCAGGAAAAACACAAGAGGGTGTTGGTTTGTTGATGGTCTAAGAGATTATACAAGGGCAACCTTTTATAAGGTTTCAAATAGAGGGAGAGGCAGAAACGTGGTAACAACACAGTGGGCATAACGCGT
Source organism: Macadamia integrifolia (assembly GCF_013358625.1). Lineage (NCBI taxonomy): Eukaryota > Viridiplantae > Streptophyta > Magnoliopsida > Proteales > Proteaceae > Macadamia > Macadamia integrifolia. The sequence goes on along the minus strand of NC_056563.1, from coordinate 34,099,257 downwards.
AGGAGGTTGTTCAGTCTTAGGTTGGCCATCTGATTTAGGAAATATTTTATGAAAAATGTCAACTTTATTACAAAAATTCCCACTTGCTTACTTGGCCGATTCAAATGATTAGCTTTTTGGCTGAGGTTGATTACAAAAATTCCCACTTGCTTGCTAGGCTGATTCAAGTGATTAGCATTTTGGCTGGTTGAGGCCAGATGGGTTTAAATATTAATAGGAAAGATCTTTATCTTTTTCTATATATAATTCCTCTCCCCTACTGGGTCTTGAATACCAGATAGTATATATCTTTCAATAAAATATCCTGGAATGAGCCAGTTGATTAACTAATATAATGGAATGACTTCCTATAGTTGATTTTCCATTCATAATCAAGTAGATCACCCAACCATTGATCTTGATGATGACGCCATTGATATACCATCAGCTTTCATGACCATTAGGTAATAGATCATGTTCAAGGTTTATTATATTAAGGTAAGGCAAAGCTAGGAGGGTTATAATTAAACTGCTAAAAATAAGTAAATAACTTCTATAGCAAATCAAATATGAAATCTCTTAGGAGTAATGGGTATAACTTAATTTCCTTTCGTAAGAGAATGATACCAATTAATATTTGTATGTTCTCTTAAACCATGGGTGCATTCAGTTTGGAACCCAATGAATAGAATGGATGCATCTTACGGGTTTAAAACTATTAGGTGGAGGGATTCATTGGTATATGAAGGGAAAAAAAAGGTCTCAAGGGTAACAAAGAGGGCTTTCTCCAGTCCTAGCGCAATGTTTCCAAGCCTGCCTCTGTTCATTTGTGCACTTGTACACTGTTACCTTCTTATTCCCAAAAGTTTTTCAGCGAAAGTTAAAAATGGGTTGAAAACTTCTCAAATTCATATGTGAAATGACCAGATTTCAACTTTATTCACATTTAAAAAAAAAATAACTTCATTAGAAAAAGTGTGTTGTCAATGGGCAAAAAAGTAAGATTGTAACTTTTTCTTCGTCAACTTTGGTTTCAAAAATATTTTTCCTCAAATAATTAGAATGCAATTTTAAAATTTCTCTTTGTCAATTAAGTATTCATAGGGTATTTCTATACCATGTGCTCCTGAGTTTTAATTTAACTTTTAATTTTAAAATAAAGGTTATACCAAGGGAAAGAAAATCCTCATATAGTAATATATAACCACTTGGAAGTTTGAACATGTGTTTTTATTTTTATTCTTTTTTACTTAACTCATATTCTTCATTGACTTCCCAGAAAGAAATAGATAAATAGAACTCGTTTAGCAGAATCAAAGCTCCTATAGGAGTAAATTTCAAAGAATAAATGGATAGATATTTTTGCCAAATCAATAGGACTATAAGCAGTGAAGACCAACATGCGACTAGTCCAATACTATGTCTCTCATTTTGATCGAGAATGCCAATCCCTGCTCGGGGTGTGGGGTAGGAATACCGTAAATATGTATCAAAGCAAAATAAGGGAAAATTACATGATTACCCACTTTTGGGTTTCATTTTACAAAATTATCCAACTTATGTTTGAGTTAACAAAAATACATAAAATCAGGTTTGGAGTTACTAAATTACCCAAAACAGTAATCTTCACCCAACCAAATATATATTTTACCATTTTTACCCCCAACAACCCTCCACCTCCCCCTTTCTCAGATCACCCTTCTCGATGACCACTCTGCCTAACCCTACAACTTCCATTCCTTCCCTGCCCCGCACCACCCCACCCCGGCTATGCAGTCCCGCACCACCACCTGCTAGTATCCTCTCGTTCCATGCTTGCCTAGAGTACATCCAATACCGAATTGTTATTGTTTGAAGCTTGACTGAAGATGCAACACAACAAAGTTCTGTGAGTGGAAGAGGGTTTATGAACTGAAACTGGGAGAGGGGCAAGGGACAAGAGGGAAGAAGAAGAAAAAGAATGAGATGCGAGTAATTCATCCTTTCTTCTTCTCCTCTTAAGAGAGAAGAGTTAAAGCTAGGATTTTCTTAGGGTTTTGGGACTAGTGAAGCAAAGTGAGGCTTTCAATGGAGAGAGAGGAGCAAGAAGAAGATAAGACAATAGGATGGAACAAATGGTTCTAACAGCTCTAACCCCAGCCACTACTCTGCTTTTCTCGATTTTTGTAAGAGAACTTCATAAATTAAAATCTTGTTAATAAATCAAGAAAAGACAGATAAAAATCGAAGTAATTGGATGGAAAAGAGAGGGCAGCGGCAATTGTTGCTTGCGATGAGAAGCTCCAATTTCCAACAAGAACGGGAGGCGGGAGCAAGGGAGCGACGGGGTTGCAGGAGGGTTGGGCGGGTAGATGCAGAGAAGATGATCGAACAATGGGGGAGCTGGAGGTAGTTGGGGGTTAAAAATGGAAAAATAAACTGTCAGTTGAGTGGAGTAACTGTTTTGGGTAGTTTTGTAAACACAAACACAAACTGGGCAATTTAGTAATGTGAAACCCAAACGTGGGTAATTAGGAAGTTTTCCTGCAAAATAATAACAATAATAATAAATAAATAAATTCAGTAAAAACAATTTCATTCGGTTTGAACATATGTTTGTTTAAATAAATTAAATCTTGACGGTTCACACTTGTTGAACTCACTAAGCTTGATTGAAAATGGTTACAGAGTCATGTTTTCTCCATGAAGTACATTTCTAACATAGTGAGTCAAAGAGCCATAAGAACCATAACAAATACTTGATAGATACCCTCCATAGAGTAAACAATGAGCACCGAATTGAAAGAGAACTGACCTTTCTCCATCGGTGCACTCCTCTTTACATCTACATACACCACAACTTCGTCCATCCCCATAATCAAGACTGACATCAGTGACATAGTCCCCAACAGTGGAAGTTCTTGGCATTCCAAGCCATTTGAAATCAACAGGATCAGTCAAATGTCTAAGGAAAGGATGTCCATGAATCAAGAAAGGCCAGACCTGTGGTGAAAACCTTGAGACACAGTCAAGAAACCATTCAGATAACTCTTCAAATTCTGCCTGTCTGGAGACACTTGGAGACGAAGGAAAAGCTGAAATTGTTTTTAATTTGTCAATCAATTTGCACCTGCTGCATCTACTGTGAAGGGAGGATAGGAGTTCTGAATGAGGCAACCATCTTGAGCTCCTAGAGAGACCCAACAAGGACTCTCCAGCATCAATCCATACATTGCCAGCTGTTGCTATCAAGGAAGTTTCAGAGAGGAACAAGTGGTGGGTTACCCCTGCAAGCAACAAAGAATATGCAGTGCTGGTCCTGCTCATGTCAAAAGCTTTGAACTGATGATCGCCCATTTCTGAATGAAGAGTCAGTAAGTGACTTGCTCGTACCTTATAGGCAGACACCAGACTGATATAGGCATTCAGAGAGAGATAATGAAGGGGATGCAACTTCAAATTTGGATGCAATGGCTCCCCCGTTGGTTGCATCTGTCCACTCCTCATACTTCCAATGAGCATACTCTCCAGCTTCTCACACAAAGATTCAGGGTCCCCAACTGACAGATATTCACTTATAGCTTCATCCACAAAATCACTGAGATCTCCGTATGCCTCATCACTGCAGAAACCATTTTCCGAAATTGAGTTGGTAGCCCTGAGGATGGCAGCATTATCCTAGACAGCAATACAGAAACCAGTAAATAAATGATACTTCTTCAGGAAACTTGGGTTACAACACAAAGAACTTGGGGATCAGTACCAATGCATCAGATAATTGGATTTCTTCATATTCAGTGGATAAGTACGAGAATGGTTTCAAATAGAATAAACTGCAATATGCAATTTATTACCAACAAAGAAAAGGGTAAATCCAAGAAAGATATTAGAGAAAGTGGGTAAATAGTGTGAATAAACTACGTTTCAAACATCTCACCAATTATATTGGATGGTGAAGCAACGGTCATACTCATGAGGCTATGGAAGGGTAAAAACCATAGTACTCATGGCACAAAGGTGAACCAAGCAGTGCCAAGTTGCGCAAGGCAAGCAAAATATGAACCATATTTAATGTCAGTGTCCCCTCCCCGCAACCCCCACCCCCCCAAAAAAAAAAAAAAAGTCTGGCCTGGATGCCTTGACACTCAAGGTGACTAATGCCTGGACAACTATGCTACTATCTCATGCATTTGTTATTAAAAAAGAAAAAAGAAAAAAGAAAAAAAGGGCTGGTGGAAGGACTAATATTATGCATTACCCTTTAACAGTGCTGGATGATTACTACCATATTCACATACTCCTTTTGTGGTGAAATGAATTAGAGTAAAAGAGAGTGGCAGCCAAAGCGACTTAAACAACCAAGACTTATTTTGGTAACAATTGGCCATTTGGCAGATACATTATGTCATTATCATATATTTGTGTAATTTCTTACTTGCAAAATACAATCCACATATGCCTTTGGTGATGCACTACATCTCCTACAGTTGCAAATAAACCGATATTTCATCCACAATTCCAAATGCCTCACTGCCTGCAAAAGGAACAGAAGCATGTAGAAGATAAAATGCTAAAAGAGAAATTGACAGGATGAACAGTGAAAAAGCTGTGATACCTTCAAGTTCAAACTGTTATACCAGAGTGCCCAGTGCAGAAAAATAGACGGTATACCTAATTGCATCCGGATGTAAGGTATGATTCATAGTTTTGTTATTGATTAGTCTTTACCAGTACCAGTGCTTTCTGATAATTCGATTACAATAGATTGAGTTTAATATTCCATGCATAGGTGAAACAGAAAGTGATTGGCTTTCCACAAATTCACTTGTACATCATGGGTTTGTGCACTAAACTGACCACTCCCAACAGTCCGTTATTTACTTGTCAGCGTAATATAGGCTGTGCGAGAGGGCTTGGCACATAATACCGAGTACTAAATACCCACACTAAACTGGTTGAAATAGTATAGCCAGATTAAACACTGTCTGCCAAATTAATTTTCATTAGCGCAGAAAGAAATGTGTCAAATTGCAATAGTTTATGTAAATCAAACCAAGAATGCCATAAGTTAGATAACACAAGCTAAGCTCATCTTTCAAACTAATCAGCTAATTAAATTCAGTAAGATGGGAACGTAGGTATACAACAAAGACAATGTACCTTAGGCTGCAACAAGTCAGTGTATGTCACGAACACTTCCTCTCCTTTCTTGATTGGCTTGATGCTCCTCACAACAATTCTCGGGCCATACCCACACCATCCTACACAACATTAAGAAATGAAATTTATGAAACTTCAAACAGAGAAACAACATAACCCCGATACTAATAATCACCTTGGCTGAATTTGCTCTCATCACAGACCCATGCCTTCAACTGCATCCAATTTTCAATTCCACATAACTGTCACTTCCAAGAAGAAGAAGGGAAAACAAAGACTTGTATGAATCATCATCGGTTCTTACTAGTTCTGCATCACCACTGGCGACAATACTAGACCCTGACTCACCGCAGGTTTGAATCTCCGACCCAGCTAGGAGGAACCGATAACAGGCGTTAGGAGAGCAGCTGTGGTTGATCCAGGAGAAACCCGGTCCGTAGACAGCGACACCGAGGGAGTGCCCCTCTTTAATTTGCACTTCCACGGCGTTCATTAACACCTGGCACAGAACAAACTCCTCAAGTTCTTGTTCAGGTTCATGTTCATGTCCACTCGCAGTGGAAGTGGGAGTGGGGAGTGAGTGATCACGCGTTCTTCGTGCGAGAGACATCAACCTTGCGCCTTGACGCATCTTTGCGAACATCTCATCGGATTGGGGGTCGCCACCTTCCACTCGATCGCGATTACTGATCAAACCAGCAATTCTGCTAGGGATCCTGTTTGGTTGGTAGTGATGGTTTTGGTTTTGGTGGCGGGAGAGGAGCCCCAGCCTCTCAAAGCAGAGGAGGAGGCGGAGGGAGGTGCGGAGGTCGGAAGTGTCATCAGTCCAAGTGCTCGGCTCTGATTGGAAAAGGCGGAGGAGGTGGTACTCCCCGCTCGATACGTGGATTTCGGAGTCGGCGGCAGAGCACAGGGAGGAGCAGTAGAGAATAGAGGAGGAGGAGACATTGGCAGAATTGGTGGGGAGAAGAGGAAGGAAAGCAGAGGGATTATTGTTATTATCATTAAGAGGGCGAGAACAAGCGGAGCAGTGAGAGGAAAGAAATAAGTCGTGGAGGGAGAAGGCGAGGGGTGGGATTGGGGGTATTATGTCCTCTCCCATATCTATGGCTTCGCCTGCTCTCATCTCCATCTCTCCTCTCATGTCTCCCTCTCTTCACCACTCTGCAACTCGACTCCAATCGAAAGTGATCAGAAATGTCATTTAACTAGAAGTGCCGAAGCTGCGGTTCGGTTTGGCTTAATTTGGTTCGATTTCTGCACTGTTTAAGAAATCAGAATCGGATTGATCAGCCGAGATTCCAATCCAAATCGGCTGTTATTAATTCCGATTCCAGTCTTCAATTCAACACGGTCGTTTCTTGGTCCAAAACCCTAGAATCGCTGAAATTTCTAATGTCTTCAACAATACCAATTAACTCCAGAGGACTTGTATATTATTTGATTCGATAAACATATAATGAACTGGCTTTTTTTACTAATTTAGTTCTTCCCTTTTCATATTATGGGCATGATATGTCTCAATTCAAGCACTCACAATGTCAGGGATTGGTGCGATAGGAGATTTTAAGAATAACTAGTAGGTAGAATGATTATATTAAAAAAGAGCAACTCAGTGCATGAGATTCTTGCTACTGCAAGGTTTGCAAGTTCTTTCCTTTTCATAGTATTGGTTAATGATTATATAAAAATTAACCATTAATTGATAAGTTATCACAAAAAAAAGTTTCGATTGGTAAAATATCCTAGTCCAAGGCGTTTTTTGTTTTTTCTTTTGGGAAGATGGTTTATTGAGCAAGCAGCATATGGAAGATATCAATGAGGGATATAATTGTTTTGTAATAAAAGGCAATGTGATCATTTCATGTGAAGAGAAGATAATATAGAGATAGGGTACTAGCATACTCTTCGTGGTCGGCTTAGAGAACATGTTCCCTTTCTTTTAGACTTAATTTGATTATGGGTAAAACCTATATGAATTTTTTTTTTAAATAAATTATCTGTAAAATAATTAGATTTTACCTAAAAGTTTTTTTAGATGCTTTTTTTCTTGAATAAGAGGTTGAACCTTAATGATGGCATCCCTTTTCCAGAGTCAAAAGCTCAGTAGGATCATAAAACCCCTCCGGGACGATTATCCTCTACAGTGAGTGCAGCTGTGTGGTGAGCATCAGATGACCAAGACCATCTAGGCACGCACCCTGAAATCGTCTCGATTATCCAATGCTCACTGCACGGTCGCACTCACTACAAAGGATAATTTTGCGTAACGATGAACCTAGATAGATGGACTTATCCTTCACCTTCGGTAGAGGAAAACTTTCTCCTTACCAAGAGGGTGACGCTACATGTACCATCCCCGTAAAATGGTCTCTATAGAAGCAATATTGATTTGGAATCAAGGCAATTCTAAGGGAGCCGTAAGGGTTTCCTCTTGGTTATCCTAGATTCCAAACAAGGGATCTGACTAGTGGAGACTGGAGACTGCTGTCAAGGTGGTTTGCATAGCATTTCAGCTACTGTGGAGTATGCTCCTTAACGATATGCCTTTGGATACTGCTAACCCTGTTATGCCCAAACGTGGACAATTCTTGCCCATATCGCATGAGTTGACTCATGACCGCAAGTCCAACTAAAATCCGTTTCCTCTGTAGATAAAGCGTCATTTGTTGCATATAAGCAGTGGTTCATCCATCAACAGTATCCACACAGTGCCACACTGGTGAAATCCTCTCACTAATCAACAAAACCTTCTCAATGAACCAAAATGGACCTGTTCAGCAGCAGGCATAATATGAAAATGGCACTAACTGCACACAGATTACACAGTTCAGCTAAAAAGCCAGTTCTTCATTGAAGGTTGACCCGGTGGAACCAATGAATGCAGCTCAGCACATTTTTGCATCATGGTATTCAAAATTCACATCCTAACAGCGACAAACATCACTACATCACAGAGAATTTTATACTTGCATACTTTTCTAAAAAACAATGCAATGGCTCTGCAGATCCAACTTGTTTCAAGGCCAACTCAATTTTGTTATCCTGATCATATAAACTTTGATCCACTGGAGCAGTACAATGTCCTACGAATTTTTTTTAGGTCCACAATAGAAAGAGATGGCTGATCAACCCATACATTCCTGCAGCTTCAAAAGCTTAAAGTCTCAGACTTCTAATGTCCAGTTGCCTTCAGTTTCCATCCAAACTGAACTGAGAAAATTGAAGCCTTATTATGGAAATGCATGAGAAAACAAATATATAAAAACAACTGAAAGGGCTAACCCTCCACAGATGTTGCTGCATCATGTATATAGTTTTGGAAACTGGATCAAGAACCATGTAATTACAAAAGGCTGACCTTGAGAACTATTGCTTAACTTCCAGTGCAGTCTCAATCCGCTCGACAAGCTGATTTGCAGTCAACGCACCTTCCTGAAAGTAATGAAACAAACATAATTGACAGGGAACTGGAATACAGAAAAAGAATGAACAAGTATTGGAAATGCAAGACCACAAGGCCATGCGGGTATTCAATTAGGGGGTAACTATTACATGCAGCAAATCTGCACAAGGAGAGGGTCCATGATTAGATTGACCACATGAAGCACCATCCTGTGCCACAGTGGACCTTGATTGCACAGACCAAAAGAATTAGTTAATGGAGGTTTTGTCAGGATGTTGTCAAAATCGTTCTGATCTAAAAAACAATGGAGTAGATCAGACAGTTTGGCAATCATCTCTGCTTGTAATATTTTGCATATGTCTCCTTGGATGGATTCCCAAAAGGAGGTTCATGTCTATGCATGTGGGCAAGGTGTGCCAAAAAGTTTTTGGTGTCCAGTGTTCATAGTCTCCTCACACAAAACTCAGGTTCTCAATAATTTACCTAAAGCTCACTAAAGTCGGATCTTTTGAGGGAGGAAATGAAATCAAAATTGTCTTACAAAGCGATGAAAGGGTTTCCCATCCTTAAAAATGATAAATGTGGGCAGTGCCTCAATTCTGTATTTGTCAGCAATGCTTGGGTACTTCTCTGTGTCAATTTTCACAACTTGGATCTTATCTTTCAACATGCCACTGACTTCATCGAGAACAGGAGCCATGATTGGCAAGGACCACACCTGCAAATGATAAAATGCGCTTTTTTTTATTATTCTCCAAATACAGATTGATTAGATCTCCCAGAGGCTCATCCCCAACAGTTCCTAAACTTTCAAGCTTGACAATACTAAGTGACCTAGGCAGTGAGAAAATTGCCTTCTCACCATGTAGATTGTTTTCTCATCACTCTCATTTTTGTCCCACAACCCCACACCCCTCCCCCCACCCCCCCCTTCTTTTTTTTTTTTTTTTTTTTTTTGACCTGGAACAGGAACTGAGAATAAGGAAACAATATATTTTCCAAATAAAAAATTAGTTTGATTTTAAATTAGATACATAACAAGTAATATGATAATAAAACCAAAGTCCACCTTTGATAAGGATCCTTCAGTAAACCAAAATAAGACTCACCAGGTTGCATAGAAGTCAACCAATACAGGTTTATCAGAATTTGCCAGCAAATCATCAAAGGATGAGAATGTTTGTTTCTTTGCTTCAACCTACAGAGATCAGTAGAAACAAAGAAGTACAGTTTTATAATCCATATCATTTCAGAATATATGTTAAGAAGGTCCAGAACCAGAGTTTCATAACCATGAAGCAAGCAATATTCAGCCCTAAGAGTTTATTCCAGCACAAGTAGGTCCGATATTGCAAAATCTCAACACTGCTTCCTCAAGTCTAGGATGTTTCCAAAATAAGAAAGACAGAGAAAAGAACTTAAATGATATATCAAAGGAGAAAAGGAGGAAAAACTTAAAGGATACATTTTTGCAGAAGTGCAGAAGCAAAGAAAACAAATATATAATGGACCTGAGGTTTACTGCCCTTGAAAAACCGCTTCTCCCATACCATAGATACGGTCCACCAACTCACTGTTGGACTCACCAATAATGGACACTTCCTGATTCGGTTAAGTGTGAACCAGACTAAGTAGATATCTGGGATGCCCAATATATGGACTTTCCTCCTGAAAATAACTTTCTTTGATTAACCGCTTCGTCCTCAAAATGTAGCTTTAGATCAAAAGGTTTTAAACCTCCAGTTTCTACATCTCATCCAGGGGATGTCCCAAAGCTCAGATGGTAAAACTACCAAGATAGATTCACCAATGTATACTATATGTAGAATTTTTCAAGGCCAAAAAGAAGATTGATTTCAGTTCCTTAACACCATACTCCTGAAATGAACTTGAACACTAGCACTATACAATGCTAAAATTATTAAACTAATAATAATAATAATAATAATAATAATAATAATAATAATAATCATAATAATAATAATAAATGTTAGAGATACAAATTCAGAATTTTAATGAAGTGCACACATCATAAAGCCCTGAACACAGGGCCAACCTACTCTGAAATTTTAAATCATTAGTTAAGCTATGGGGTAGAGGCTAGCCAATAGATCGTACCTTATAGGGTCCAGGTAAAACTGGCCAACTTGTGGTCACCTAAAACATTAGCTTCATATCTAATAAGATGCTCAGCATCTAGTCCAAAGAAAAGTAGAAAACCAAGCTGATTTACGAAACATTACGCTGATTGGTAATCCTTTATATCCTATAAGGTGAGCAAAGTACCATTAGGATCAACTAATCACACGTGTCTTGGTTGAAAAATAATATAAGCCCTATTGAAGAAGCATTAATCTATATTTTAGAATTATAGTAGGTTGATGAGGTTGAAAATTGAAATCTTCTCAGCTGGATGTAACTGTGGGGCCTTAGCAATTGACAGCTCACATACATCAGAGAATGGACAGGGAACAAAATTAAATTGTTGTAAAGCTTAATCTTTTTAAATTGTGAAGAAAACCAGTTCATACAGTTCATAGTCAAAGGTCATTAGAGATGTAAAGGACTTAACAACCACCATAGAAATGAGGATCAAGAGCAGAGTGAAAATAGAAAAATATAGCACCAACTAAAATTTAAAGAAAGCTTGAGTACCATCCAAAAATAGCATACTTGGCCATGTCGCAGGTATAGCACTAGTAGGATTTTACCTTCATAATGCTAATTTTGTGAGAGAATTGCACTCCAAACACTCAATACAGCCAAAAATGATTAACCCAACACCAAATTTATGGCACCCTCACAGCATTACTATCTATGTTCCCATCATTAAGTGGAGATATTTCTTCCAATAGTCCCCTTTTCCTAATCCCTATGAGTTTAACAACAGTAAGTCACGTTCCCACCTTCTTTTGGAGCAACAAAGATAAAAGACAACTATCATAATCATAAGTTATGTTTAGAATTTCTTACTACATGTAATTTTTATTTCCCCCCTTCAAGAAATAATGGTCTTCACAGTTTTGCTGAAGGTAGCCATTTCTTGCCATCTCCTTCCTAGATAGTATATTCAAGGTTATATTTAAGGTGGCAACTAGCTGTTTTGCCTCATCAAGGCAAGTCATTGATTAATTGATGACTAGGCATTTCCCAAGTGACAATTAATGATATTTAGTATAAACATTTCATAACCTTGAATAAATCTATGACTAAATGATTAAATCAAATAACAAGGATACTTAATGATTTTTCCTTCCATGTACTAAGGCCATTTTATATTCTTTCCATACACATCAGCATTAAAGAAAATATAAATGACAAACAAAAGGCCTTAAACAATGAGAAAAAAATATATCTACACACAAAATGAAAATAATAATAATAATATAAAGTTATCACTTAAAAATAAAAGCATTATCAAATTTCCCACCCCCATAACAAAGAGCAACTGCATATAGACATTACTTTATAGGGTGACCATTGATTAGGCAAGTTGATGCAAAGCCAGCTCTATTAGACTGGCTAGTCAAAACTGCATTGTCAATACCTAATTTGTTATACTTATGACAAAGGGGATTCGTGTTTTAAATACACTCTTCTTACACAAAGCTATAGTACGCATTTTTTCTGATTCAGGAATAAGGTCATCTATCCCAAAATTTTCTACCTGCAAACATATTCACAGATTGAATGATAGTATCCCCCCCAGGCAGTATGTGTATGGTTTAGTGTAATTTCCAGTGAGGTGACCAGAAGACCTTGATCCACCATTGCCACCTCAATCTAGGGTCACATCTTCATTAAATCATGAGTCCTCATATCTTTTTTAACTCAATTCACATTTAACCACGTCCTTTTGGAGCCTTCAGCTGGCACCATGGAATTCCTTCAAAAAGAGTGTACCCAGTGCTCGAGGTTCCCACCACTGCAGGTCTGGGGAGGGTCATAATGTATGCAGCCTTACCCCCGCTACGGGAAGAGGCTGTTTCCTGACTCAAACTGTGTCATAATGGTGCAACCTTACCATTGCACCAAGGTCCACCCTCTCATGGAATTCCTTCCTACAAGCGAATTAATTGGTCTGAGGATTTTTCCTCATCTTGTCACCCAATTGTGCTACCCCTATGTAAACGTGGAAAAAATGACATAATAATCCAGATCCAATCAGAGTTTTGGTTAAAATTAAATATTGCCACAGCAGAATAATATTGAATGCAAAGGGATTATTGGAAATCAAAACGTGTGCATAAAATAATGATCCAAAAGAACTGTTTGACATAAAAGACAATTCCAAATGAAATGGAAATATATAAAAACTATAAGGAATTGTTTGTTGAAACATAGGCATTCAAAGTAGACTTATTCAATATGGAACTGAAAGGCAGAAAGCTAGATATAACATATAGTTTTTGTGCTCGCCAATATAGATTTTTCCTGTGTTTGAATCATGATATGAGCATCTACTTGAACTATGCACAATATAAGGCATCACTTTGGACAGAATTCACCAGAATATTCGAGGACATCATGTTCTTTAATGCTTTAAGATGTGCCAAAAAAAGGCACGTCAGTTTACAAAGTACTTAGAATGACCATATATTTCTGGTTTACTTAAAAAGAAAGACCAGGTTCTAATTTATGGGTGTAATTTATAGTCTGTAGGTCTCAATAGTATACATGCACGTATCTAGGAATCACTATTAACTGCTTTGGTAACATATGCCCTGTAAAAGTAATCAAGCAGACAAAACCATCAGTTGATTATGCAACAACATCATTTTACTTATTGCTACGAAACATCACTGCGTATTTACCAAAAAAAGTTAAGGAGCTCCTTCAAAAATCATTACAACAATTTCTCTTGCTTAGTATTTCATAAAATATTTATAACCAAAATTATGCAAACTCGAAAAGAAAACTGAAGATGAATTACATAAGCATTAAATGGCCACAAGTAAATCCCAAGCACTCCCATTTTCAATTAGGGAAGTACAATATACATTCTGTTTTTGGGTGCATTTGGCATTTGAGGCGGGGGGCGGGGGCCGGGGGCCGGGGGAGAAGGGGTGAGGATAGGGGAAATTTCTAACAGCGTTTCAGAGCAAAACCCGTCAGAAAAGAGAGAAAGCCTAAAAATTTTCAGTTAACAATAGATACTACTAAAACATGGCTATCCGCCATAGAATCTTCACAAGGACCACTCGAATCACCAGAAAATAAATAAATAATAAAGCAAAATAAACAGAAGAAGGGAGAAATGTTAAACCTTAGGAAGAATTTGACGCTTAGGAGAAGCGACAAACCTCCAGTTTCCTACTCGAAGTCGACGAAGCTGTAGGGGAAATTGAAGCGAAGTCGAAGAGGAAAGCTTGGAAGAAAGGGAAGCAGTGGAGCGCTCGAAACTAAATGAAGGAATAGTAGCTGTTGACGCTGACATGGCCATTGTAATTCCTTCGAGCTCTTCAGAGAATCCAAAGAATAAAATCTTCGGTTAAATGTAGAAGAAGCAGCTCTCACCTCTATCAGCTAATCTCTGCTTTGACAAGAGAGGCAAGGAACGAATAACAGGTAAGCGCGAGAAATTATTTCCATTCCTTTTCCATTAGAAAAATAATAATTTATGGAAGTGAAAAGATCTCTGTGGGATACTGAGGGCCCGTTTGATAACGCTTCTGCTGTTTCTGTTTCAAGAAACGGCAGAAACATAAATTTCCGTTTCTGGGAACAGAAACAGAATTTTGGGTGTTTGATAAACTTTGTTTCTTGAAACTCTTATTAGCGGCCATACGAGTCTCTATGCATGTGGTTAAACCCAGGTTTCTGGTTCAACACCGACATTCAAAACAAACACCAGAGTTCGATTGTTATCACGGGTGAAGGAAATGGATTCATTCAATACGAGGATATCGGCAGTGATGAGAACAGAGTCGTTATTGAAAAGGAAACCAGCTTTGGGATCAAGAATTGTGGAAGAGGTTTACTACATGAAAAGGAAACCAGCTTCGTTCGCCGACTTCGACTGCATCCTCTGCGTGTCCTTCCCATTCTTCCACCTCTTTCCCGAAGCAAACCCTAGATTTCCCGATTCGAAGCCCCAAATTGTCCCGCAAAGCCAACTTCCTTCCCCCTATTTGCGCCGTTGCCGTACCAGAGAAAGTAGAGAAGATTGGAAACGAGCTCAAAAACCTAACCCTAGAAGAAGCTTGCAGCCTCGTTGACTGGTTACAGGAAGAGCTCGGTGTCTCCGCTGCTGCCTTCGCACCGGCGGCTGTTGCCGTAGCGCCTGGTGCCGTTGCCGATGCGGAACCAGCCGTCGTTGAGGAGCAAACGGAGTTCGATGTTCTTATCGAGGAAGTGCCGAGTAACGTGAGGATTGCAACGATTAAGGTCGTGAGAGCACTTACGAATCTGGCGTTGAAGGAAGCGAAGGAGTTGATTGAAGGATTACCGAAGAAATTCAAGGAGGGAACCTCAGAGGAAGGGGGGTGTTGATCTTCGAATGAACATGATAAATTTTCATAGATTTTTAAGTTGGTGTGTCGGTCGATCGTGGAATTGTGCCCCTTTTTTGTTTCGAGAAACAAGCGAAACAAGTAAAACTTGTTTCGTCATTCATGTTTCTTGAAGCATAAATTGTTATAAATTTCAATTTATGTTTCAAGAAACAAGTGGAACAGAACACTTTTACCAAACGGTATTTATGCCGTTTCTGTGTTTCTGAGAACAAGAAAACACAGAAACACGTTTCTGGTTACGTTATCAAACGATCTACTGATATCATGCTCCCTCGAAAGTCAAATTTCTACTTGATGACCGGTAGTTAAGTGGTTTGACCATATAATCCAACGGCTCAAATGTACTGAATCCATACTTGTCTGAAACTTACTTATCAAAAAAAAAAAAAAACTTGTCTGAAACTCCGTATATAAAATCAGGAATCGTGTCGGTGAATTGGTCGATTCGGATCGGAATCGGCAGTGGTCGATGAATAAATCCAGCCGATTCTATTCCGGCCAAATCAAATTGCCGATTCAATCCCGAATCGAATTAGGAATTTACAATTTTTTTTTTTTTTAAAAAGAAATTGGGCCTTGACTCATACACACTAGAGGGGAAGGGGGATGATAGGAAGGGGGAGGGGAAATGCATGTGAGTATATGATCCTTAAACCTTCCACATTTTTAACGCCTGCTTTATAAGTAGAAGCTACAACCAATGCTATGCACAAGATCCACATATGATTGTCGGCTATTGTCGACGTTTGCTATGACTCTGATATCGTAACGAAAAATTGGGACAAAAAATGATAAAATGGTTCAAGAAACCAAAGTATCAGTATTTTCAGGTGCAAAACGATCTGATTCGGCTCAAAATGACTGATCTGTATCAGTATTGGGCATCGATACTGATTGGTTGAAGACTAATCCAGGTTGACTCACCGGATTCAATGTTCTGAAACCGATCCCACTCAATCCAATCTGGATGGGATTGGGATTGGTCTGGTCCACTGTTAGTTAAAACGCGTTTAAAATGCGTTTGCGTTTTTTTGCCGTTTAAAACGTGTTTTCCCGTATGCTATTATACAATACGGGAAAAACGGAAACGGCAAAAGAATCCGTTTTAAACGTGTATCCGTTTTTTAAGAGTAAAATAGGAATTTTATTAAAAAAAAATTAATTACTTAAAAAAAAAAAAAAAAAAACCTATTAGTAAAAGTAGGGGTGTCAACGGTCCGGGTCGGTGCGGTTTCGGTCCGGTTCCACCGGTTTCGGTGTGAGTTTGGAAGTGATCGAAACCGACCCAATAAGGATTTATCGGTTTCGG
>NC_056563.1:34067921-34082889 GCF_013358625.1 Macadamia integrifolia | reverse complement strand
ACCCTCACAGCATTACTATCTATGTTCCCATCATTAAGTGGAGATATTTCTTCCAATAGTCCCCTTTTCCTAATCCCTATGAGTTTAACAACAGTAAGTCACGTTCCCACCTTCTTTTGGAGCAACAAAGATAAAAGACAACTATCATAATCATAAGTTATGTTTAGAATTTCTTACTACATGTAATTTTTATTTCCCCCCTTCAAGAAATAATGGTCTTCACAGTTTTGCTGAAGGTAGCCATTTCTTGCCATCTCCTTCCTAGATAGTATATTCAAGGTTATATTTAAGGTGGCAACTAGCTGTTTTGCCTCATCAAGGCAAGTCATTGATTAATTGATGACTAGGCATTTCCCAAGTGACAATTAATGATATTTAGTATAAACATTTCATAACCTTGAATAAATCTATGACTAAATGATTAAATCAAATAACAAGGATACTTAATGATTTTTCCTTCCATGTACTAAGGCCATTTTATATTCTTTCCATACACATCAGCATTAAAGAAAATATAAATGACAAACAAAAGGCCTTAAACAATGAGAAAAAAATATATCTACACACAAAATGAAAATAATAATAATAATATAAAGTTATCACTTAAAAATAAAAGCATTATCAAATTTCCCACCCCCATAACAAAGAGCAACTGCATATAGACATTACTTTATAGGGTGACCATTGATTAGGCAAGTTGATGCAAAGCCAGCTCTATTAGACTGGCTAGTCAAAACTGCATTGTCAATACCTAATTTGTTATACTTATGACAAAGGGGATTCGTGTTTTAAATACACTCTTCTTACACAAAGCTATAGTACGCATTTTTTCTGATTCAGGAATAAGGTCATCTATCCCAAAATTTTCTACCTGCAAACATATTCACAGATTGAATGATAGTATCCCCCCCAGGCAGTATGTGTATGGTTTAGTGTAATTTCCAGTGAGGTGACCAGAAGACCTTGATCCACCATTGCCACCTCAATCTAGGGTCACATCTTCATTAAATCATGAGTCCTCATATCTTTTTTAACTCAATTCACATTTAACCACGTCCTTTTGGAGCCTTCAGCTGGCACCATGGAATTCCTTCAAAAAGAGTGTACCCAGTGCTCGAGGTTCCCACCACTGCAGGTCTGGGGAGGGTCATAATGTATGCAGCCTTACCCCCGCTACGGGAAGAGGCTGTTTCCTGACTCAAACTGTGTCATAATGGTGCAACCTTACCATTGCACCAAGGTCCACCCTCTCATGGAATTCCTTCCTACAAGCGAATTAATTGGTCTGAGGATTTTTCCTCATCTTGTCACCCAATTGTGCTACCCCTATGTAAACGTGGAAAAAATGACATAATAATCCAGATCCAATCAGAGTTTTGGTTAAAATTAAATATTGCCACAGCAGAATAATATTGAATGCAAAGGGATTATTGGAAATCAAAACGTGTGCATAAAATAATGATCCAAAAGAACTGTTTGACATAAAAGACAATTCCAAATGAAATGGAAATATATAAAAACTATAAGGAATTGTTTGTTGAAACATAGGCATTCAAAGTAGACTTATTCAATATGGAACTGAAAGGCAGAAAGCTAGATATAACATATAGTTTTTGTGCTCGCCAATATAGATTTTTCCTGTGTTTGAATCATGATATGAGCATCTACTTGAACTATGCACAATATAAGGCATCACTTTGGACAGAATTCACCAGAATATTCGAGGACATCATGTTCTTTAATGCTTTAAGATGTGCCAAAAAAAGGCACGTCAGTTTACAAAGTACTTAGAATGACCATATATTTCTGGTTTACTTAAAAAGAAAGACCAGGTTCTAATTTATGGGTGTAATTTATAGTCTGTAGGTCTCAATAGTATACATGCACGTATCTAGGAATCACTATTAACTGCTTTGGTAACATATGCCCTGTAAAAGTAATCAAGCAGACAAAACCATCAGTTGATTATGCAACAACATCATTTTACTTATTGCTACGAAACATCACTGCGTATTTACCAAAAAAAGTTAAGGAGCTCCTTCAAAAATCATTACAACAATTTCTCTTGCTTAGTATTTCATAAAATATTTATAACCAAAATTATGCAAACTCGAAAAGAAAACTGAAGATGAATTACATAAGCATTAAATGGCCACAAGTAAATCCCAAGCACTCCCATTTTCAATTAGGGAAGTACAATATACATTCTGTTTTTGGGTGCATTTGGCATTTGAGGCGGGGGGCGGGGGCCGGGGGCCGGGGGAGAAGGGGTGAGGATAGGGGAAATTTCTAACAGCGTTTCAGAGCAAAACCCGTCAGAAAAGAGAGAAAGCCTAAAAATTTTCAGTTAACAATAGATACTACTAAAACATGGCTATCCGCCATAGAATCTTCACAAGGACCACTCGAATCACCAGAAAATAAATAAATAATAAAGCAAAATAAAAAGAAGAAGGGAGAAATGTTAAACCTTAGGAAGAATTTGACGCTTAGGAGAAGCGACAAACCTCCAGTTTCCTACTCGAAGTCGACGAAGCTGTAGGGGAAATTGAAGCGAAGTCGAAGAGGAAAGCTTGGAAGAAAGGGAAGCAGTGGAGCGCTCGAAACTAAATGAAGGAATAGTAGCTGTTGACGCTGACATGGCCATTGTAATTCCTTCGAGCTCTTCAGAGAATCCAAAGAATAAAATCTTCGGTTAAATGTAGAAGAAGCAGCTCTCACCTCTATCAGCTAATCTCTGCTTTGACAAGAGAGGCAAGGAACGAATAACAGGTAAGCGCGAGAAATTATTTCCATTCCTTTTCCATTAGAAAAATAATAATTTATGGAAGTGAAAAGATCTCTGTGGGATACTGAATCTACTGATATCATGCTCCCTCGAAAGTCAAATTTCTACTTGATGACCGGTAGTTAAGTGGTTTGACCATATAATCCAACGGCTCAAATGTACTGAATCCATAGTTGCTCTTTAACTTGTCTGAAACTTACTTATCAAAAAAAAAAAAAAACTTGTCTGAAACTCCGTATATAAAATCAGGAATCGTGTCGGTGAATTGGTCGATTCGGATCGGAATCGGCAGTGGTCGATGAATAAATCCAGCCGATTCTATTCCGGCCAAATCAAATTGCCGATTCAATCCCGAATCGAATTAGGAATTTACAATTTTTTTTTTTTTTAAAAAGAAATTGGGCCTTGACTCATACACACTAGAGGGGAAGGGGGATGATAGGAAGGGGGAGGGGAAATGCATGTGAGTATATGATCCTTAAACCTTCCACATTTTTAACGCCTGCTTTATAAGTAGAAGCTACAACCAATGCTATGCACAAGATCCACATATGATTGTCGGCTATTGTCGACGTTTGCTATGACTCTGATATCGTAACGAAAAATTGGGACAAAAAATGATAAAATGGTTCAAGAAACCAAAGTATCAGTATTTTCAGGTGCAAAACGATCTGATTCGGCTCAAAATGACTGATCTGTATCAGTATTGGGCATCGATACTGATTGGTTGAAGACTAATCCAGGTTGACTCACCGGATTCAATGTTCTGAAACCGATCCCACTCAATCCAATCTGGATGGGATTGGGATTGGTCTGGTCCACTGTTAGTTAAAACGCGTTTAAAATGCGTTTGCGTTTTTTTGCCGTTTAAAACGTGTTTTCCCGTATGCTATTATACAATACGGGAAAAACGGAAACGGCAAAAGAATCCGTTTTAAACGTGTATCCGTTTTTTAAGAGTAAAATAGGAATTTTATTAAAAAAAAATTAATTACTTAAAAAAAAAAAAAAAAAAAAAAAACCTATTAGTAAAAGTGAAGAGTGAAGATAATATGATACTTGGTTTTTGGTTTTTGGTTTTTAGTCTTTAACTTCCATACTATTTATAGGAAAAAAATCTCATATTCTTATAACCCAATGAGTAAGGAGAAGCTAAAGCTAGCAACATCTCATTTTCTTGTAGCCCATTGGGCTATTTTATCTTGGGACTCCTAGAGCTTTTGGAATATTAGATGCATGTATACAGGTAATAATCTCTCAAATTGCATGAATATACTACCATTTTTTTGGTTTCGTATTTTTGAGAACTACACGTTTAATACTCGTACCATTCGTTTTCGTCCGTTTGCTATTCCCTGTTTTTTTGACCGTACTGTTCATCATTTTTATCTGTTTAAAACCCGTACCGTACGTTTCTATTATTTTGCCGTTCCCGTTTTAACTAACAATGGTCTGGTCTAGATCATTGTTCCTACTTTATAGAAATATAATATTGAACTGATATATCAATTATCCATTTTCAGATCTAATTATCTGGATAAATAACAGAACAAACAGAAATGGAATGAACCCAGATTTTCAATTATCCATTTATATCTCCAACCCAAACAGTAGAATAGATAGAAATCTGGATGACTCAGAGTTTGATAAATATTTTTTTCTTTCACAAGTTCTACAATCCCAATTGTATTGCACAGACATTTTCAGAATCCTCGTGAAATAAACAAACCTCATTCATTCTTCCAAGTTCTGGGGAGACCTATACATTGTAGTCAAGTGGGAAAAATTGAGGTGGGGAAGAAAATCACCCATCGCTTGTCAAAATGAAGGTCAGGATTACAGTAGTAAAGGTGAAAACTAGGGCGACATAGGAAAATATTCGAATGGTCTGATCAGTAAAACTCTGCCTCTGTTTACCAGCAGACTCAACCTCTTTCAGAAGTTTCCTTACTTCATACATGTCTGAGTCCTTCATAGCCCGGTCAAGTCGGCTATGGATCTTCTCAAACTTAGCAAGTTTCCTACTCAATGATGTGTCCTTGGCTGACCATATAAAACCTGTCATCTTCCATAGAAGGATGCCAACATAGATAGCCACCACACAGTCCACACTGTAATGGTGCCGTTCCCGTATTTCTCTCTGGGCACTGTGCATAACAAGCATCCATAAAATAGCTGAGGTCCAACCTCCATATGCTTCCTGCCACCATTAGCAATGTATAGTTCAGGTTGTTCAGCAACACCGGCTACTATCGTTAATAAGAATGCAGAGAAATAAATCTGTCATTGCATATTATGTGTGTATATATATATGTGTGTGTGTGTGTGGTCCCTACAGAATGGGAAAGTGTGATTGGGAATATTCATTTATACCGTCCACGCCATAGCTGTTAATACCGCCACAAGCATGTGACCACTGTATAAAAGGTCATTGCAGCCGCCACTGGCTCTCTTAAGTAGACTGTACCATGACCCATCAGCCTTTGTGGGACGCAGGAAATTGATCAGGAAGCTCATTGATCCCCAATCTGGTCGATGGTCTTGAATATATTCCCCTTCATCAGCTGAAAAAAGATCATAGGTCAAATTTACAATTTGAAAAGCAAAAAATTATTGCAATCAACCTAAGGTATAGGTTTGTAATTCAGCAGAAGACATAATAAATTATGAAGAAAGGAGGGCCAACAGCTTGGTCAGTCCTACTCCCTCATTCTCCTCCACCAAATAAGAGAGAGAGATTATGATCATCTCATCAGGTCAAATTTTGCCTCTGAGATCTCATGCATGCACCACTAAACAGTAGCAATTCCAGTAAATGCCTAACCAATGGAGTTCCAATGCTACCTCAGTCCTCTTAGTATTGTCACTATTAGTATGACCAAAATTTGACAAAAAATTTTGGTTTTGAAAAAAGTTAAAAGAATCCATGATGCAGATCAAAGCCTGAGAAGAAGAGGGCTGAAATCAACTTCAGAAAAAAATAAATAAATAAAATAAAATTACTGTTCATGTGAACAGTACTACTGTGGATCCCTCTGCCAATTCGTAATGTGGAGAAGGCTTGAAGAAAATTCCCTCTTGATTCATGGGCCCCATGGCCAACTCGTATGGAGGAGTTAGGCTGAAAGATTTTAGGAAATCTTTGATTGATATAGTTTTCATTTTCATATTTTCTTTTAATAGTTAGGAAGATATTATCTCGCTTGTTTCTAATTTTAGTTTTTTACTTTTAGAAAGTAGGAATTCTAATTTATTGGGTTTCTATCTTTGTAAAAGGGAGTGATTTGATTTGATTTGATTTGTAATTAGTTCCCAAATAGGATAATATCTAGTTGTAAGGGGATTTCTTTCCTTTCCATGCAAGGAAGGACCCAATTTTATAATCAATTTAAAGTTTATAAATAAAGGAAAAAGGCTGATCTATAGCCCACGATTGAATGAAAAAAAAAAGAAGGCTTTTTTGCTAGAAAACTGTGAGATGCAATGCTGTGAGAGACAGCTTGAGTGAGATGCCCATGGGTGAGATGCCCTAGCGAAGAGTGAGATACTCGACCCAACCAATCCCCCCTTCCTCCCTTCTCTATTTTCTGTTTATTTCTTTCTCTCTATTTTACTTTCCTTGCTATCAATCAAGTCTCAACATCTGCTGCCATTACAAGATCTGAGAAGACAAGTCCAAGACCTACAACATCTCTTTTGTTCAATCTACCAACCGGCAGCACCTGTGATCCTGTTGTGGAACTAATTCCTAGTCATCTAGCTGTGAATTGGTTCTACATTAATCCAGGTGCAATACCTAGGTCTTACCAAGTTTCGGTCAAAATTTCGCTCAAACGACCATGTTTCAAGTTTCAATATCATTTCGGTCAAACTCTTTGTATAAAATGCATGGCTTTGATCAAAATTTTGATCATGTTTTCGGTTTCAATATCATTTTGCTAATCTCGAAAGTTTCGACTCCAAAGAGGGAAACTTCTTAGGAAACCTTAATTTTTAAATTTTTTTGGCAAATCACTCCCATATCTTTGTAATGAACCATGTATAACATTTTAAATTATGAAATGGTTCCTGATTTTATATCTATTAATTCATAATGCATATTTTTAGTTGTTTTAATTGAATTGTGTGTTCATAGTACTAAATTTTGTGCATACATCAACGTACATAGTACACTACCAGCCTAGGGTTTAGAGCCAATCCAACATTCAGTTTTTTTTTTTTTTTTTTAAACAGTCTAAGGGTTCCACTATGTTCAGAGGGCCTAAAATATGGTTTCACAGAAGTTTCAGGACCTAATTTACCATTTGGGCCTCGAAATCAGTAGTCAAAACCTGCAGCCCAAAATTACCTGGTTTTGGTCAAAATTTCCCAGTTTTGTGAAATATTTCACCGGAACTTGAAACCTTGGTCACTAAAAAACGAACATGATCTCAACAAATAGGGGAAAATACTTACAAGAGCCGAAAGCCATGTCACGTAGTACAAGCCGGCGAATAGCACCTGCATCTGAAGCATATGGCATGTAATATTTCTGAGCCCAAACATGAGGATGTGAAGGAAGTCGTTTATACCGGTCAGAAGCACACCAAGGCCGGACTGCTGGTAGAATTGTAGAAACGAATGATACAGCACGTAGAAGCCGACCAACTGCCATGGTGAACATGTACCTTGCACCCAGCCCAAGGCCAGGAGCTTTGACAGAGTTGAACAGTACAGAGAAAGCCAACATCACAAACAACATGAGATAATTGTGCAATGCAATAATGTGGGCTCTTAAAATCTCAACCACCACCTGAGGAAGTTTCTCATTCAATGCCAGCAGCAACCACTGGCCAGTGTCAGGAAGAGGAGACGATGCACTGTCAACATGAATGAAACCCACTCATTATCTCAATTTCTCCATCATGCGGTTAGGATGTAGAACCAAACTAATGTAAGTAAAATATGCCACAGAAAATATCCAATAGAGATATGAAATTTGAATAGAAAGTTCTTAAGGTTCCATGATAAAAGGAATTAAAAATGTGGATGCAAGGGTCCATGACAGAAAATGGATTCAAAACCGGAAAAATAAAAATAGGCATGAACACAACAGGTAAGCTAAGAAACCTCTAGATTCTCTCCTACAAGAACTCCTGTTGAAATTATGCACGCTTGGGCATTTGACTGAACCCTGGAAGTAAGTGTCATTGTGAGTACAGCAGGAGCAGGTTGTCCCAAACTTATTCTGGAAATATAACAAATGACTAAATGTACCCCATATCAATGCAACTTACCTGAGTTTGGAACCCCTTCAAACTGCATTCAGGACACAGTTTGATTGAGGACATATGTCTATTTTAACTACGAGGAAATAGTATACCAAGGACAACAGAAGTGGGAAAAAGTCAGAGAAAGAAAATGGCACTTTAGTACATTGCTGTTGTACAGAAAAGAGCGAATGGAACCAGCACTTGTTTAGAAGATGATATCCAAAAATGGACGATCACACTATATAATCTTTCCACAACAACAACAATCATGACCTTATCCCAACTAAATGGGGTAGGCCACCTAGTTAAAACCAACAAATAGTTATTCAGGAACCAAGCACTAATAATCAATTCAATAACCTAACAGAAACTATGCAATTATTTCCTCTTTTTTTTACTTTCATAGATTAACTGTTCAGAAAATTCATGCATCAACGAACACCCCTCCTTCTTACATACCCATCTCAGAAATAATTCTGCTGAGCCCAAGGCTTAACAAAGGAATTGCACGCTCTGAGAGGCCAAACTCAGCAGTTTAAAACTTTGACGGCTTGATCAGATGCCATGTTTGGAATGGCCACCATTGCGATTCCTGGGGGCTCATCCCCAAGTTCTTTTGGAAGAAGTATATCCCAAAACTGGCTGGACCAGCATACAGCAGGATAAAAATTTGACCATTAAGAGGGACCAGGAGATGGCAGAACATAATAGCATGAAACAGATTAATGTTTTGATTTATGGAAAATATAGCACTAGACAGGCTGGAATTGTGAAGCAGGGATTTGTTTAGAACAGTGACAAAAATTTGACTGCCCGTGAAACTGCAGTAAAAAGGAGGGGCTGCTCTTATTATGAATGCTTCCACAAGGGTCCATAATGTAGAACTAGAATAACAAGTGATCCTAATCCCAAGCAGGAGCTGAAATTCTGGTCGAATAGAGAAGATGTCCTCCAATAGGCTTGGTTCTAACTCTCAAACATTCTCTCATAGCAAACAAATAAAAGGAAAATAAGAAAAGGAAGAGAATTCGATGGAGAGTTGAGAAGGGGGAAGAAGAACTAATGAATGGGCATCTCACCCAACTGCATCCCACGACACAATAGCAAAATCCATCTTTTTTTTTTTTTTCATTCATAAATTCGTGTTCAGTGTTATAGCCCCTCACAAACTTATATAGTAGACACAAAACTAACTCAAACACTAAAAAGGAAAGGCCTAACCAATCCTTAACTAACTGGGAAACCGAAACTAACTAGAAAACTGAAATAACAAAGGAAATAGACTCAAAACAGGACTCTAACTAAACTAATGAATTAAATCTCGTTTTCCTACTTTCTACCCATATTTTAGGCCCATTAAAGTGGTCCATTACAAAGAAAACCCATGGGATCAAAGACTCAATACATACATAACCCAACCTAAGGCTTATTTGCAATAAAATAAACCCATTAAGTGACTTATCTGCATTAGTCCACTACCACTGCAAATGGCCCTAAGCTAACTGCTACTCCACCGCGAGCACATTAGATGACCACCTTCAGTGCTGCAGCCACCAAAGGCCATGAGCACCATTTCTGCTACCACTGACCCAGCACCAACATACCCAGCAGCCACTCCATTGCAACTGCTGCTGCTACTAAGACTACAATCATAAGTAAGCATCTCCATGGGTACACCACTACCATAAAAAACGCAATCACTGCTTCCATGTAGTCACCGGCACCGCCACAATCACATTGGTAGCAAACATCATCACCATCATCAATCATCTCAACTATCCACCATTGCCACCCCAGCACATTAGAAAGCTTGCAACCAGTAACCGTTCTGTGGCTTTTCTTTTCCACATTTAGTAAAAATTTTAAGTTGTTTCTATCTGTATGTAATTCTTCCACTTTTCCAGAGTATCATTGAAAAACTTGCTTTTTTCAATGTCAGTGAGAAGGGAAAATAACGGAAAAAAAAAGGGGGAAATTTTTTCTCCAAGTCATTAAAGGATTGCACAATTTGTTAACAGCGAGAGGTTTTATGTGTTGGGGAAAACTCTCTCTGGAACTTTCTCAGTTCATCACTGGTTAAGGGCATATTATTCTCTGATGATTTTATGAATGCTGGACTGCCCCAAACAACTTGACATAAGCATTGTTGACAGATGTTGCTTCTTCAATATTAGTTGAATGCATTTACTAATATTGTTCTCAACCAACCACAGTAAGTGTCATGCTCTCTTCCTTCAATTCATGCTGAAATCCCTCTCCTTCCATATTAATTAAATTCATCTACCAATATTGTTCTCTAGCCACAACCAAAGGATCTATGCTTTCTTTTCCTTCAATTCATGCTAAAATCTTGTCCAAAGTGAGTTAAAATGCTAATGCAAAGAAAAAGTCTTCCTATAACAATAGCTGTCCGTGATAAAATATTCCATAATCTTTTCTTAGAAATTCCAATTAAAACCTAACACATTAAAAATGTCATAACTGTTCTTACAGCATTTCAGCTTCTCTCATACGATTTAGTTATCCAACCACTCAAGCTAATCCCAATTTTGTTTGATTAGAAGTTTTTTGTTTATATATTATATTCAATAACACCATTCTGATCAATAATTTGGAAAATCTCGCTCCATATTAAGATTCTCGCTCCATATTAAGATGCCAAGCCACAGAAGATCTTGTGGTAGTATTCTGAAAGTTTTTTTTTTTTTTTTTTTATATATATATATATATAGAAAAAAGGGAAATAAAGTACAAAACCCAATGAGATGACAGCCACACAAAATGGCCACAGAAACTGATCCTGGCAGCAAACAGAAGCAGTAGAGCTGTAACCTGGAGATCCTTGGCCCTGCCCAAATTGTTATTTTTTTTGCTTGGTCTCTACTTGAAGGTGCAAAACCCTGGATGTTCTTCAATCCTAGATTGACCAGCAGATGTGTTATCTGTGAATGCAGTTTGGAGATGATAGATCACCACTTTATACACACCGAATTCTATTTTAATACAGAGTTACTTTGTGGGGCGTGCTTGACATAGAACAGATCCTTCCTCCAGAGTAGAAAATGTTTTATAACACTGACCCAAGTTATTGGTCATAATGTGGTTTTATGCTAACTGAGAAGGGGAATATGACCCAAAGATTAGTGTATTAGTCTGAGACGATGGGTTTCAAAGATGGTTGCCGTAATGGGAAACCAGGTCGGGGAATAAGAAGAGAATTCGGTAGCACTACACATGTCAAGACAGTTAACAGAGTATTAACATCCAGGTCCAAAATTTTCAACCCTAGACCTTCTAGATTCGATCCAACTTAATCCAAAACCAATTCAGTAGCAGAAACCAGAACCACACATTAGTCAACGACATTGAAGCTCAAGAAGGGATCAAATCGGTTGCTTATTGAGCTCCATGACATATAATGAGTTACAAAAATGTCCAAATAGATCTTACTGATTACAAAAAGTTACCATATGGGTTTTAAGAACAATCACAAGATTCATCATTAACGGTAATAATAAGTTCATGAAGTCTCAATATTCATGAATAAGGCCCTTAGTCCTTACCGGTGCCAATCAAGGCCGAGAACGGCAGTGACGAAGCGAACAGAAATGACTTCAACAAGAAAAGCACAAAGCAGGAAGAGCATGGAAGCAATAAAAGGGACTGCATAGCGGATCTCAGAGGTCCAGTGTTGGTACTTGAGGAAACGAGTAAGGGAAGCCAAGATGAGAATCACCCAGAGCGCGGGCTGCAACCGAGCATGCCATGATGGGGACAAGTTTCTCAGGTAATCCACAGCAATATATGTTAAAGCAACCAATCCAAGGCCACCGTTCTTCACCATCGACGCAGCCCATGCTGGTGGCATTACTTCAACTTCTTCCCGTCCAGGAGCTCTCAGAGTTGAGTTGTGAGGTTTGCAGTACCGTAGTTGAACTTGGCAAGGTTTCCAGACATGGGTTTTACAGACAAAAGCAAGATTGATCTCTTGGCCACCATTAGATAGACCTTCTTCAGGGACCCAGTAAACAATTTGAGGGGGGAACCGATCAAATGGTCCTTGGAGGATCGATTCGTTGATGTGGGTTGACACTTGACCATGGTCTCGAGTCTTGAGTCGTCTTGAGTCTCTCAACTACTCGTCTACTAAAGAGCACCAACGAATGAGGGAAGGGTCAAGCTCACGCACCAGTGACTCAAGAGCAATCTAGTGCACGAGGTTCCCACTACTCTATGATCGGGGTGAGAAAAATGTGTAAGCAGCCCTTACCCCTGTTGCATAGAAGAGGAAGAAGTGGTGTTTCCAAGTTTTGAACCTGTGGCCAACAACCTCAAGCATCAGTCACTGGCTCACTGCACCATCCGATCCAAATTCTCTCAAATTCCCACCAAATCTGGCGACCTCTGTCTCTGCTGACGTAAACAACCAAGATTGGGAGGGAGAAAGTTGAGAGCACCAGCTGGGTCCGGATCTGCACAAATCCAACCCGATCCAGATCCCCTCCAAATCAAAAGCGCTCTTTAGAACAGAAGCTCCCTTTTGCTGAGAGAAATCTGCGATGACCTAGTTTCAAACCTCATATTTCCTGCTAAAACAGCTGCTGCAGAGGAAGGTCTGCACCGGTTCCTTGCTTACGAAGGCAACATACCGCTGCATGGGGCCTTCGTCTTCTCCGGTGGTAGCAGAGGTAGCTGGCGAGCTGAGAAATTTATCTTCTCCGGTTTCTCTCTTAGGAAGGCAACATACAGCTGCTGCAGACCTTCCTCTTCTCCGGTGGTGGCAGAGGTCGCCAAAATTGGAAAGAAGTTCTTTCTTATTCATATTTTCTTAGTTTTAGATTCTGAAAGCAAAATACCAATTAAGACCTTAAATTAGTATTTCGCGAGGATAAAGATAGTGCCACTTTACAAGACAGTAGAAATTCTGGGAATATTTTTGTAATCAGATTCTCAGAATCGAGAAAATTAAGGAAAACCTCTCTTATTTGGGGCAATAGTTTTTTTCCTTCTCCATTAATTTGTTGTATTTTGATTTATCTGATGGTTCAAAAAATCAAAAGCTCAAGCTGTAAAGATCAAAAGCCCTCTTTGGATAAAAATGGAGCTCGAGCTGATACCGAGGAGGAGGCGGTGGTGGATAGCCGTGATTGCAAGGACGCGGAGGCGGAGATAGCTCTGCTGCGGTGGAGGGTAAGGAGACGAGTACCCTCAAACCACATGATACGTACACGGTGGAGAGAGAGTCCAAGGACAGCCCTTAATGGCAAACAGCGCTCAACCAACCCCATTGGTGGGAGGGAAAGAAAGTAGGAGATTGAGAAAAATAGGAGTTCCACTAATTAAGAGGTACATGTCTCTTAGCTTAGAACGAAACTGGACGTATGGCTAATTGGGAGGTAGTTGTTTCTTCTTAAAATAAATACAGATAGATAATTTAGGATAATTTTTTATTATATTTTTTTATTCCATATTAGTTTCAATTAAATAGGACCAATAAGTAGTATAAACTTAGTTTCACGTATTCCTACACCATACATTCTATTTATGATCCATTATTTCTATTTTCATATTTATCTCTAATTTATACTAGTTTATCAATTTTTATTTACTACTTAACACTATACAGTGGTAATAACTCTTACCAATAATAATAATAATAATAATAAGTTCGGTATGTAACACCGCACCACCAAAAAAGCGAGTTTCAAGTACGGAAGATACAAATGCAAACGAATGATTTTAATCTCACAGAAAAGGGGTGAGAGGAGGGGAAAAAGGGAAAGCTTTGATTGGAAAAATGTAAGCTTAGAAGTTGAAGAAGAACCTGGGGGAGAGTATGATTCTTGAGGAACCCTTCCGTAACTCATCTTCTAAATCGTTTTCGGTTCGCCGACAGGAATTGCAGCTGACAAGCGGGGGACTCAGGATCCAGATGGATCGGGTTGGATTTTTACAGTTCCAAAGTCCAGACCCAGTTGGTGATCTCAGCTTTTTCTCGGATTTGGCTCTTCTCCAATTCTCAATCCACCAATTCGTTACCAATTCTTCATCTCCATGAAATGGGATGTTTATTGTTTCTTTCAGTTAACAAATTCAGAATTTTTTTTTTTCTTTGGTGAAATTCAGAATTTTGTTTACAGTTAAGAATTCAGTTAATGAAATGAAACGCTCATTGTATATTAAGGAATTCCTCTTGTTCCTTCTTGGTTCCTCTTTCTTCCCTTCTTCCTTCTTCTTCGTTCTTCTTCCTATCAGTCCCTTCTTCACATTTCTCCTTACCTTCTTCCTTCTTCTTTGTGTTCTTCCTCTCCGTTGCTTCTTTCGGTTTAACAAAAGGGCAAAACGATTTGAAGGGACATTATGGGAGAAAAGGGCAAATAGATTTGTAAAAGTAAGGTTTGTCTCAGCGATAGGATTAAGAGTGGACAGGTGTCGATTGGAGATAAAGAATTGGCAAGGAATTGGTGTATTGAGAATTGGAGACGAGCCAAATCCTCGGTTTTAACCTTCATGTAATTACTGTGTCAAAATACTTACTTTTCTGATTCAATTGATCCCATGGTTTTAAGTATCTCCGATACCGATACGATACCCTCCGATACGTATCTTAAATTTAGTCGGCCGATACGATACACACCGATACGATACATTAAATTTTTTAAATCATTTCGTATCGATATATATCCTACAATACATACCGATATGCATCAATACACCACTAATACACATCGATACAATACGACATGCCTCGATACGACTCTATGAAAAATATAAAATTGAGGTAAAATGTATGTTTCGGTATGTATTGGTACGTATCGGTGTATTGGCACGTATCGGTGAGTATCGATATATATATCGGTACGTATCGGTGAGTATCGATATGTATCGGCGCTACGGTCATATAATGGCCAATATGGGTAATTTTTCA
>NC_056563.1:34006393-34067901 GCF_013358625.1 Macadamia integrifolia | reverse complement strand
ACAGGGGCCGTCACCAATCTTTTCTTCAATTCCTGGAAGCTCTTCTCACATTCCTCTACCCAGTCGAATTTCACATTCCTCAATGAAGCGCCGGTAATATCCAGCCAAACCTAAGAAGCTTCTAATTTCAGTGACATTCTTAGGGCTTTCCCATTCTACTACTGCTTTCACCTTATCGGGATCTACTTCGATTCCAGCCTTAGACACTACGTGCCCCAGGAATCCAACTTGCTTAAGCCAGAATTCACACTTGCTGTACTTAGCAAACAACTGTTGTTCTCTCAACCTCTGTAACACCATTCTCAAGTGTTGAGTGTGCTCCTCTTCTATCTTGGAGTAGATCAAGATGTCATCAATAAAAATAATTACCCATTTATCGAGAACATCATGAAATACTTGATTCATTAAATCCATGAATGCTGCCAGTGCATTGGTTAACCCAAAAGATAACACTAGGAACTCATAGTGACCATACCGAGTCTTAAATGCTGTCTTGGGTATGTCGCTGCTCTTTATCTTGAGCTAATAATAGCCTGATCGAAGGTCTATCTTTGAAAATACTTTGGCTCCCTGTAACTGGTCAAATAAATCATCAATGCGTGGCAACGGATACCGGTTCTTAATGGTTAGCTTATTTAATTCCCAGTAATCGATGCACATACACAAGCTGCCATCTTTCTTCTCGGCAAACAACACTTAGGCACCCCAAGGTGAGACACTTGGGTGAATAAACCCCTTTTCCAATAGTTCCTACTACTGCATCTGCAACTCCTTCAATTCAGCTGGTGCCATCCTGTACGGAGCCTTAGATACTGGAGCTGCTCCAGGAGTCAAATCTATGGCAAACTCCAACTCTCTATCAGGTGGTAAATGCATCAGATCATTTGGGAAGACGTTGGGAAACTCTTTAACCACCTTTACCTCTTCTAGAGGTGTAATCCTTGCATCAACATCAAGTACCGATGCTAAGTAGCCCTGACATCCACTTTCTAACAATTTTACCGCTTGAAGAGTGGAGACAAGGACCTTTCTCACCTGTTTTATTTTATCTGCTCGGTATACCAATTCTTTCCCTTCGTCATCTGTCACCCTAATCAGCTTTTTAGCACACGTCACATTAGCTCGATGAGCCGACAACCAATCCATACCCAGTATAACATCAAAATTCTACATATTGAACTTAATGAGTTGTGCAACAAAGTTCTTCCCACTAATTTCCACTGGGCACGGCCCATACACCTCCTTCAACTGTGTAACTTTACCAGTAGGCATACTAACAATCATTCCGTGATCTAGGATCCTGGGTGGCATCCCAAGTTTCTCGAAAAATCTCTTAGATGCGAATGAATGAGTAGCTCCTGAATCGAATAAAATATAGGCTGGTATGCCTGATATGGGTAGGACACCTAGTGTAACAATGCATATAATTTCAATAGGTCATCAATATTTAACATAAGGAAATTCTTAATTTAAAATGTACCAACTACTACTTCTGTACTGGCCTCAGCTTCCTCGACTGATAGAGCATACATTCTCCCCTGCGATTGACTTCCCCGAGTTAAGGGAGGTCGGTACGCCAAGGGCTGACTGGAGGGCAAGGCTGGTCTGATCCGACAGTCTTTTGCATAGTGCCCATATGAATGGCAGTTATAGCAACGAATCTGGGATGTTGGAATTGGGGCGGGGCCCCTCTGCACTTGACCCGTTGAAGATGGAGGTCGGGGCGGCCTTGGAACTGTAGGTGCCACACTAGTGTTCGGGCGAAAAGATGTGGAGCCCAAACCACCAACTGGTCTAGGAGGGTAGCCAGATGGCCTATAGGGCTGCCTATACATAGGCCCAGAACTGTACGATCCGCGGTATGCCTTGGAGGAGTTTCCCATATCCGGCAATGGGTTCGTTCTCTTCCACAGTCCAGGGGTGAGGGACTGTTCTCCCTTTTGCTTATCCTCCATGGTCTTGGCCTTCTGCATAATCTGGCCATAGTCGGTCAAATCCAAGACCTCAAGTACAGACCCAATGGATGCTTTTAGGCCCTTTAGAAATCTCGCAGCCTTCTCTTCAGTTGTCCTCATATGCCTTGGGGAAAAATGGAACAAGCTCTCAAATTGCTGTTGGTACTCAAGGATAGTCTTACCTCCTTGAGTTAAAGCCATAAACTCGGTCTCCTTGCAGTCTCTGAAGCTACGTGGGTAATGATTGTCCAAGAACAACTCCTTGAACTGTTCCCAGGTGGGTTCTGAATGGGTAGCCAACAATATGGGCTTAGAAGCTTGCCACTAGGAGTTGGCCTCCTTCTTGAGTTGCAACCCTGCACAAATGAGTTTCTATGCATCCGTGCACTCAATCACCTCAAATATTTTCTCCAATTCTTGGATCCATTGGTCTGGTTCCAGAGGATCACTCCCCATATAGGTGGTAAGTTCCTCTTGAATGACTCCACTACCTTTGACGTATTATTCGTCGACAGGTAATTGGGAGCATAAGCTGGGTAGTAATGGTATGGAGGGGGTACCCCATACGGAGGAATGCGAAATGGTGGGTTTGGAGGTGTACCTCCCACTTGTGGCCCCGTACCAGACCCTACAGGCTGGTCCTATGGAGTAAGTATCCGGGGAGGTTGACCTGATTGAGAAAGGTCCAATTGTTGCTGAATAGCAGTCATAAATGCTTATTGTTGCTGAAGCATTTGTTGCTGAAAAGCCTGTTGTGACTACTGAATTATGGTAGCAACATCTCCCTGTGTAATAACCAGTGGAGGGTCCGGGAGTGTAGTCAGAGGTGGGTCCCCATGTGCCCCACCCTGACTAAGGGTCTCTGGAGGTGGTGGAGGTGAGGTTTACCCCACAGAGCGGGACCTCCTGGGATTCGGTGGTTGACCGACCGGACGAGGACCGCGCGAGGTACCTCGGGCATTGCTACCGGATCTAGTACGTACCATCGTATCCCTGTACCTGGAACATATCACGCACCACATTGGTTAAACACCATAGAATTGATTTTGGCACACAATTATATGCCATTACATAGGGTACTGTAGTGCATGATAGTCTGCAACTAACCGCAATTTAATTCCAAGATACAGGGCCAGTGCTCCAACAAGCATGTCAATGGTCCCACTTGACCATAACATGCAATTATAAGAATAATAACAATAATTAATATAATTATATTAATAAATAAATAAAAAATTTCCATTTTTTCCAAGTTTCCTCAATCGGTGGGCAACATTGGCGGGCAGGGTGGCCCGTCGGTCGGCCCGTCGGTCCAAAACTTCAACCGACGGGTGACCCTGGCGGGCAGGGTGGCCCACCGGTCCTACCCGAGCAGTAAAACGTGAACAGGGCACTTAAGCCCTGTTCACCCTTTTCTTCTTTCATTTCCCTCTCTCTCTCTCTCTCTCTCTCCTAGGCGATTTTTGAGAGCTTTATAACGCTTCAACTCGCGATCCCACTCAACGATCTGGCATTTTTGGAAAGGAGCAACTCCTCTACTCCCAAGTAAGTTCTTCATCCCCTTCTTCTCAGAATTTTTACTTGAGGGGTAGAATTCACGTGTAGACTTTAATCTAGGTTCTTTTTCCATATTTCTTTCCATAGAGTAGTGTTTCCAGGTGATTGTGATGTTTCTCTTGTGGTTATTTCTAGTTTGTTAGGATTTATCTCTCCATTTTGAGAAAAACCCAATCGTGCCCTAGTTTTCTCAAATTTGGGGATTTCTTCAATTCTCGCTCTTTTTCTCCAATTAATGATCCAATTGTGATGCATTATGCTTGATTTGTGCTTAACATGCTATAGAATTCATGGAAAGTCCCTTATGCTTTAAATCCCCATGTCTTCCCATGAAAATCCCTCTTTTGTGTTGGGTTTTCCCTGATTTTCTTTACACACTTGGTATTTGTGGTCCTCAATAGCCTATTAGCGTATGTTTTTTTTTTGCATGTTCATGATCTCGCTACCATGGCATTTCCGTCTTAGACCTATAGTTTCAAGATTTACTCCATTGTGAATGAACTTGCGCATTGAAAATTTGAATCCTCTCATGTCACATATGCCCCTTTCTGTCATATTGCTGTTTTTCCATGATTCTGTGTTGTCACTTACCGTGCATCTCGTCCATGGACTCCCTATCATTCCTCGCTTGTCGCATTTCTGTTTTGCGAGAATTGGGTTTTGAGCTCCCCCTTACTGCTGTCATTCTCTTTTCTTTTTCCTTACTCACCCTGCTTTCCTCTTTTCTTGCCAGGATGTCATCTCGCAAAGGCAAGGAGCCCGCATTCTCTGGCACTCAACGTAAGACCACAGCTTCTAAGCAGAAGAGTGCGAGAACTAGCTCTCCAGCCCCCCGCACAGGGAGACCCGGACCTGCCCAGTTTGACCCTTCGGACTACGATGAGGAGCTCTTCCACAGTGCAGAGGCAGCAGCCAACTAGCCGGCTTTCCTGAAGAGGTCAGTAATTATGGAGAAAACCATGGTAGTCGACGACTTCCACAAGGCTCAGCTTCAGGAGAGGTTCACAGCACTGGGCTGGGAGTCTATCCTCTACGTAGACTGTCCGTGCTACGAGCAGCTAGTTCATAGGTTCTACTGCAACTTGGAGGTTTCCTATCAGTACGGGGAGTACACTATAGTTAGCTTGGTGAAGGGGGTGGACATCCAGCTGACCGTGGACACCTTGGCCAACATCTTGGGCATCTCAGCAGTCAGGCACCATTACTACAGTCCTCCTAGGAGTAAGCCCCTAGGACCATTCATGAGTTTAGAGACGTCGGACTACATCTACGAGACCATCTGTGGCAGCAGTGCCTGTCTGGAGTCCGAGACATCCTTCTACCCGGAGGTTCACGTGTTTGCCTGTTTGGTCCAGTTCAACTTGCTCCCCAGAGGAAGTCATCGGAACCAGGTGGGCTTCATGGTGGCCTTCATAGCTTACTGCATCTACATGGCCGTAGAGGGAGGTGCCGAGCACTTATGCTTGCCATACATCATCCTCAAGACGATGGAGCACCATACTTCCCACCCCGAAGATGGAGGATTTCCATATGGCCGGATCCTCACTAGGATCTTCGAGTTCTTCGGAGTGGACCTGAATGGTGAGGAGGGGAAGACTCCGACGGACAAGTTCAACAGGGGTAACCTCTTGAGGATGGGTCTCCACACCCTTATGGATACACCTCCGAGAGCAGGAGCTCAGAGAGGTATGGATAGGAGGGCTGCCCCTATGGAGGATGTTCACATAGAGGAGGAGTCCAGTGAGGAGGATGAGGAGGATGATTGGGTGGATGAGGGCATCACTGAGGAGGTGCCTCAGGAGTCGAGAGGTACCGATCCTGGCTTCTCCAGAGCTGCAGCCTCACAGCATAGAGCCCCACCACCTGAGAGTGGTGCATACGATATTGAGGGCATGATGTCCACCATACGGGCCTTGAAGGATGGCCAAGATCAGCTGCTAAGAAGGCTGGATGAGAGTGCTTCCAGGGAGGAACGCATCCTGGAGAGGCAGGCTACCTTGGAGGATTCCTTCCTCAGACTGGGCCAAGACTTGGACACCATGGCCAATACCATCTCAGTAGATTTTGGCCAACTACGGAGGGAGGTACGACTGGTGAACGCGAGGTTTGACTACTACGACCACCACCTCGACGTCAACTCTAGACCTCTGGCGAATGTAGCAATCATAGACGACAATGACGATGATCAGTGAGGGCCTAGCTCGTCCACACCAGCTCCTCATCTGTTTCCTGTTATTGGATCTTGTTGTATATTTCATTTCTTTTCTTATTCCTTGTACTTGCATTGTAACTGGAATTATTTGTGGGATAATGTGTTTTGATAGTAGTTTGTGATGAATTTATATGTTGAATACTTATGTAGTTTAGTTGTGGTGTCTATTGTTACTTTTTTATCATTGTTATATTATATATCTGTTGCTTATCAGGTGTTTGTGTGTAAATTTTTGAAAATCCCATTTTACGCCGTTATGCTGCCAAAATTTCGTCAAACTATTACTCGATAGGTCATAACACCAATTTATTTACCTTTTATCTACTCTCACGCATGCCATGAATGCAATATCTAAATGCAACCCTTTTTAATACTTTCTTTCTTTGGCTTTTAACTCCTTAAAGCTTTTACATTAACCCAATCCCATTTTCCTATTATAGATTCTATAGGATTCTAATGGTATGCTATGAGTGGAGCAGAGCATCAGGCTCTGATACCACCGTTGTCACACCCCGTTCACATCGAACCGGGCCAATGACCGGGTTAACACCGGTTAACCAAAACCTACCAGGATCATCTGATACTGTATTCCATCACAGCATACACACAACTAATAAAAGCTTATCAGACCAGCGGAAGACTTGGTTTACCTATGAATATTCCCATAATACTGGATACCCAAATTGTGATAAAATAGTTAATTACATGTGGGCCCGAAGGCATGATATTTACACAATAAAAGTACAATTCACACACCAAGTACATAAAGGGAACCATCAAAATCAGAGTATACAGCTCGGCTCGGTATCAAAGACTAGAGCTCAGCTCGGTATCAAAGGTTGAGCCCAGCTCGGCATCACATGATAGAGCTCAACTCGGCCTCAAGAGTGGAGCTCAGCTCGGCATCAGAACTGCGGTCCCGCAGCACAACTCTCGCACGAGCAATTAGTGTCATGCTCTAACTCCTTAGGGGCCCACCAGTCCTCTTCAGGGAACTCAATCGTGGGACCCGACCTGTGCTCTTCAGTTGGATGACCTGTAAAATCATCTAAAAAGAGGTGCACACGTGGGATGAGCTCACTAGCTCAATAAGTGGAAAGATGGACCACACAACAGTCCACACAATAACCACTACCATAGGCACTATATGTCATGCATTACATTTTAAATCACATCCACCTAAGCAACATTACTAAGTCTTTGGTTTTGTGCTACTACAACCACAGTGCGCGTATACTCCAGGTATGAGCCACGAACTCCATCTTGAGATACGCCCATAGGGCTGTCGGAAGAGGCCCACCGTGAGTACTCGGAAAAGTAAAAACATGCTGACCACCGGCTCTCAATAGAAAAGTAAATGACTGAAACTAAAGGTGCTGACTTTAGCAATTTAAAAGCAGTACGATTGGCCCTCTTGAATATACCACCGGGGTTGCCGACTGTCCTAATGACCAGCCGGGCATAATGTCTAACCGCCACAGAGACCCGACGACTGCGACCACTGCTTCCCCCCAAATGGTAACCCAACACCTTAACCCCTGTTGGGAAGGGTCGTAGCATGGGAAGGTGATAATCCCAAACCGCATGCTCCTATATGACAATAGTACGATTGCATAGTACCACCGCGTCCCCTACCACGGGCCACCAATGCACTCGTTTCCAAGCCGACTATGGCGTCTAGTCTATTTATGCATCATACACAATGATGTCCACATTCATCACAGAAGCATATCATCACTTGGCATTTAAAAGGTAAACATAACACACATGCATAACAATGTGAGGATGATTAATCTACATAGCATTTTCATGATGGCATGACTAGACTAGATACAATTAAATGAATGCCAAACAATGCCTTGAAATAAGGCCAACCGTCCTCTCCCCACTTACTGTAGTGTACAAGGATTCCCGCTCGGCACGGGTGAGATCCGGTGCATGAAGCGTAGGATTTGGTGAACCTAGCATGAGTGAGCGGGGTTAGTATTTCACCATCTTGGAATCAAGATTAACATGATCCAATGATGCGATCATGTTTAGAATCCTAAAAGAAGGTCACACGTCCGATTTGGGTCCAATCGGACGTAAAAATCACATTCGGAGCCTCTCAGGTGGGCAGACAGCCCACCTGTCTGACCCACCGGTCAGACCCACCTGTCTGGACTGGTGGGTAGGTTGGCCTGCCGTTTGGCCCGCTGATAAGGCCAGTGGGTCTGCTAAGACCGGCGGGCAGGGTGGCGGGTAGGTCTGGCCCACCGGTTGTGCCCGAGGGCCCTGCCCTCTTAGGCGGGTGCCCACAGGCGGGCCAGATGGCCCACCGATCTTGCCCACCTGTCTTGGCGGGAAACCTGCTATTTCTTCCCAACTTCCTCCATTTTTTGGTGATTCAAATGGGGCTTTTCCAAACCCATTCTTCACACCTTCAAGGTCTTATAGGATGGTTCTAACCTAGATCTAGGTTAGATTTAAGGAATGGGAAGCCATCTTACCTTCTTTGTTCAAGAACACCTTCAAACCCCCAAAATCACTTCAAATCCACAATGCTTCTCCAACCTTCTCAATTCCTCTTCAAATCCTTCAAGATCAACACATATGTCATCTATTAAACCTTAGATTCATCATTTGAAATTGGATTTACAAGATCTCAAGAAACCCTACCCAAATCA
Organism: Macadamia integrifolia; assembly: GCF_013358625.1. Lineage (NCBI taxonomy): Eukaryota > Viridiplantae > Streptophyta > Magnoliopsida > Proteales > Proteaceae > Macadamia > Macadamia integrifolia. Next base: position 34,059,511 of record NC_056563.1, on the reverse strand, counting down.
AGGGTTTTACTTGGGTATGGTGAAGGTTTAAGGAACCCAAACATTGCTTACCTCTAAATGTGGATCTAGTGTTGAAGATCACTCTTCTGGCGTCAGAATGGGAAGATCAAGCCTCGGCGCCGCTGAAATCCATCTCTTCTTCCTCTTCCTTCTCTTCTCTTCTTCTTTCCTTTCCTTTCTCTCTCCTCTTTACTATTCTCACCAACGTACGAGTGTCATAAATGAAAAAGAAAAGAAAATCATAAATGCTATATATATACTTCTTAAATAAATAAATAATTCACATGGATGGGTCACTCAGGTGGGTGGATGCGCCACCTGTCTACCCACCTAAGGGCCAAAACTTGGGATTTTGACAGAATTCGGCCCTCGGCGCGAATCTCACTCTTGGCCTATGATGTCATATACGTATGCACCTTAATATATGGCTACATACCTGCTTTATCCATACATGGCCTTATGATAGGTGCATGTACACGGCTTGGGTATTCCCGTCTCTTCTGGCACTGGCTCGGACTTGTCGGGCCAGCCAGTGTTTAAGGTCACCCTTGCCATCATAGTCCATAAGGAACCCGCTCTAACCCTCTCCTGTTCGGGTCCTGCATAGTTAAACCGGGTCAACCTTGTAATCAGACCGGGTTTAAGAAGTAGGGTATTACAATAAGAGCCTCAAGTACTTCTTCACCCAAAAGGAGCTCAAAATGAGATAGAGGCATTGGTTGGAGCTAATGATGGATTATGATTGTACTATTCATTATCACCTAGGAAAGGCCAATGTGGTAGTTGATGCACTTAGTCAGAAATCCCAATCACTGACTCTGGCATCCCTGACCACCAATGAGTATCTCCTAGAGAGGGCCAGGAAACTAGACTTGGAACTATTAGTAGAGGGTGTCACCTTATCACTATCGGCATTGGTGGTACAACCTAATCAGGTGGATAGGATTACTGCAGCTCAGGTTATTGATGCAGAGTTGCAGACACTGATAGCAGAATGCTAGGAATGAACCCAAAGGGACCCAGATATCTCTCTGACTGAAAGCGGGATTCTTAAGTACAAAGGGAGGTTGTGTGTGCTTAGTAATGGTGATTTGAGAGACACAGTTTTGAGAGAGGCACATCGCTCTCCATACTCCATTCACCCCGACAACACTAAAATGTGCAAGGACCTCAAAGGCTCCTACTGGTGGAAAGGAATGAAAAATGATGTGGCCACGTATGTGTCTAGATGCCTCACATGCCAGCAAGTCAAGGCTGAGAGGTAGAGGCCTCATGGGTTATTATAGTCCCTACCTATTCCAAAGTGGAAATGGGAGAATATTACCATGGACTTCATCACAGGCTTACCCCGTACACAGAAGGGTACAGATGCCATTTGGGTAGTTGTGGACCGCTTGACTAAGGTAGCTCACTTTATCCCAATCAAGATCACATTTTCTATGGACAAATTGGCCAAGTTGTATGTCGATAACATCATTAGGTTGTATAGTGTACCAATTAGTATCATCTCTGATTGAGATCCTAGGTTCACTTCCAAGTTCTGGACCTGTGTGCAGAAGGCAATGGGCACACAGTAGGCTTTTAGCACCTCCTTTCACCCTCAGATCGATGGTCAGTCAAAGAGGACTATTCAGACATTGGAGGACCAACTCTGAGCTTGTGCCTTGGATATGAGTTATAGTTGGGATGAGCACATTTCCCTTCTTGAGTTCTCTTACAACAACAGTTATCAAGCCACCATCGGGATGTCCCCATTTGAGGCATAGCATGGCAGGAATGCCAGACTCCACTTATTGGGATGGGGTTGATGCGTGGCATATTTTGGGTTCGAACTTGATACAGGCTACTATTGAGAAAGTGAATGTGATCAAAGAAGGATCAAGGCAGCTCAGTCTAGGCAGAAAAGCTATGCAGATGTTAGGAGAAAACATTTGGAGTTTGGCATTGGAGACAAGATCTTCTTGCAGATCTCCCCAGTTAAAGGTGTGATGTTGTTTGGAAAGAAGGGAAAGCTTAGTCCAAGGTTTATTGGACCATATAATGTACTAGAGAGGATCAAACTGGTGGCTTACCAGATAGCCTTACCGCCAAAGTTGGAAGGTACACATGATGTCTTCCATGTATCTATGTTGAGGAAGTACATTTCTGACCTAACTCACGTCTTGACTTACACACCCTGTGAGCTGGATGAGGACTTTGCCTATATGGAGTACTCGGAGAAGATTGTTGATCTGAAGGACCATGTTCTTCGCAACCGCACCATTTCCTTTGTCAAGGTGAAATGGATGAACCACCCCGAACAAGAAGCATCCTGGGAGCGAGAAGATGAAATGATGAAGCAGTATCTAGGATTGTTTAATTTGCCAAGTATGTTCAATTTCGAGGATGAAATTCTTGTAAGGTGGGGGGATGTTACACCCGTGCCTTAATCTGGTATAATTTAAAACTGTTGTGACAGGCCTCAGATCGAAGATTGAAAGTACGATCGGGTTTTGACTCACGACTGTATATTGCAGAAGGGGTAGGGATGACCCCACATGTTCATGCATTGCATTCCTGTCTAATTGGAGGGGGTTAATACCTTCCGATCCTAGACGGTAAGTAACTCGACTCCCCACACTTGATTTCTGGAACGCGTCATAATTGCTGAAAGGTCTTAACCATGTCTAAGGGAAGCCACCCGTGCGAGGCCAACCATAGGACAGCAAGCTATTAAGACAATAGGTTGTCTTGACCACTGAAAACAAGCCACTGGAATCATCCTGGGTATGAATCCGATGCCTGTTTCTGGTGGGTACACTGGCTGTTGTCAAGGTTTCGATGCCTGTGGGTCCCACCACTTGCATCGTAAATGGTTTTGGATGATCCCAAATCATCCTCCATACCTTCCTCTTGATGTGAACACTTTATGGACCTAAATGTGTGGGTCCTCGTGTCCTAAAACTCATTTTAACCCGATTGGTTCAAAAGAGGCCCAAACCAAACAGACACTTAGGCCCAACTTAAGTTATAAGTTGGGAAATGAGGATTCATTTCCTCATTTTTCTTATGCCCAATGTAGGAGAGGAGAGAAAGAGGAGAGGAAGAAGAAGAAGTGGAAGGAGAAGGGGATTGAAGGCCTACCTTGGTGCCAGCTACTGCCTTATTACCGGAATCGCTGTTGGAGGTTAGTACAACCTCCTATGCCACTCTCTCTCTTCATTTCGACCTAGAAAAATCTAGGAATGGATGGAATCTTGGTGTATACACCATGTTAGGGTTGTAAGATGGGTATTCTACCCTCCTGGTGTTGTTACCGAGCTCAAACCAAGCCCAGTGAGCTTCGGCAACATGTAATGGCAAAAGACCAACTAGGGTTTCGATGGTTTGATCGATGTATCTCCCAAATGGATCAGTGGAAATGGAATTTTCTTGGCTTAGAATGATGCTAGAAACATCCCCTACAAACTCCATGAAACAAATCCTGGTGATCAAGCCTGAGTCAGAAAGCCCTAATTGGAGTTGGATCCTTCTGTGTCCACCGAAAATATGGCACAGGAAGCACTGCAGCTATTTTCGGTGGGTTGTTTCCAGTGGAAAAATGAGCCTAATGTGCTCTCTGTCACCTCTATCAAAAATAGGGCTGATATTTATGATGGAAATGGCCTGTTTTTGGTGGGTGTTTTCGGTGACAGTACTATCACCTAAGAACTGTGTCTGTACCCTTTGGGGGTGACCTATGTGGGTCCCTCCCGATGTTTCGGATGCATACTGACATACAATTCTCTTATGTCTAGGACAGTGATGTGCACGTTCCCCAAACTCAAAATTGAATTGATTGATCGGTGGCCATACTTGAACCCAAACACAACCGATCATAAAATAGGTGAGGGATGGACTGTGTTTATTTTTGAAATATTTATTATTTATTAAATTGCTCACATGCTTAAAATTATTTTTTTAATTGAAATTGTTATTTCACAATTATGATATGAATTATATGGAATGTATGATAGGATCCAGTTGGCCGAGGTGGTACCGGTACCGTGATCGTCGACACAAAATGTTTTATCGGAATATTCTGTTTAAGCCATTTGTGTGTATTTCTCACTATTGAGTGGACCGATCCACTCCATATCATCAAGTGGACTAACTTTGGATGAATCATTGGTTGATAAATGAATGAATGAATGAAAAAGGGGGTGGGAATACAAAAATCCTAAAATAAATCACTAATGATTCAGGCACAATTCCACGTCTCAAGGATTCTCCACGGTCCTTATGGACACATCAGGGTAATCAGTTGATGTAGACACCCAATTTTGTCACCCTCCCCCACCTATGATGACAAACGGATCATTGACACGATCTCTCACTTTCAATCAATAGAGATGACAACTGACTAAAGTAATCTAACCCTGAAACAATCCATACTAACCTAGAAACCCTAAAGCGACCATACAAATGGATAGTACTCAGAATCAAGATTCCATCAATATATGGTACGTCAAAATCAGATCGTTGGATCTTTCGCAATCATCACTGGAAATCAGAATCAGTCAAGGTCCCTAGATCAGAATCTTGGAAATCACACCAACACGCATCGTTCACACACCCGTGCACACCCATGCATACTCATGCACACACCCATGCATACCAATGCACACACCTGTGCACGCACATGCACACTCATGCACACTCCTATTCATACATGTGCACATTCATGCACACACCCGTGCACACCCATGCATACTAATGCACACACCCATGCATACTCATGCACACACCCGTGCACGAATGCATGCACACCCTACACACCCAAACCCGCACGACCCAGCCCCACACACCTAGCCATGCACCCTACCCCTATGCCCTCGCACCCTACCATTAAGGTCATGCATCCTTCCCGTGACCATGCACTGCCACTACGGTCCCATGTCCTGTAACGTGGCCCCGTGCCCTGGCACTGTGGCATCGTGCCCTATCCTGCTGCCCCATGCCCTACCACTATGGCCTTGCACCCTGCCTCACAGCCCCGCCCCCTGCCACTGCAGCCCCGCACCTTACCAAGCGGCCACGCACCCTATCCCCATGGCCCAGCTCTCACCCGCGCACCCCCATAGGCAACCGTCACCCCCACTCTAGTGATTGGATTTTGGATGAGATTCCCTCTTCACCCACTTACGTACCCTATGCCCCCTGCTAGCGTACCCTACGCCGTGAAATCCCATTGGCCAAAAAAGCATCGTTTCACCCATTGGCAAAAAAAATCACCCTTTTTACCCCATTGGCCAAGGAAATCCTCTTTTCACCCCATTAGTCAAAAAATCACCTTTTCACCCAATTGGCTAAGAAAATCACCTTTTTCACCCCATTGGCCAAGGAAATCCCCCTTTTCACCCCATTGGCCCAAAAAATCGATAAATACCCCCTCTCCTTGAAATTTCACACTTGAGTCTCCTAGTGAGCACCCCTTGTAAGAGAAACTCTACTCCCCTCTCCCCTCCCCCTTTGAAGTTCTTAAGCCTTCGAAGCGATCTTCATAGATTCGAAGTGTTCTTCGAATCTTTGAAATATTCTTCGGGCCTTTGAAGTTCTTCAAGCCTTTGAAGTTATCCAAACCTCATCCTAGCCCTTCTATAGCCTATCCCTAGTGGAAGCCCTGCCAGAGTGCCACTTCAACCTAAGTCCTCCTATAGCCTATCCCTAGGAGCTTTGTCGGAGTGCCACCTCAGCCAAGCCCTCTTATAGCCTATCCCTAGTGGAAGCTCTGCTAGAGTGCCACCTCAGCCTAAGCCCTCCTATATCCTATCCCTAGCGGAAGCCTTACTGGAGAGCCACCTCAGCCTAGCCCTCCCATGGCCTATCCCTAGTAGAAGCTCTATCAAAGTACCACCTCAACCTAAGGCCAGAAGTAGGACCTCCCTAGCGGAAGCTCTGTCGAAGTGCCACCTCAGCTTAAGCCCTCCTATAGCCTATCCCTAGTGAAAGCTCTGTCGGAGTGCCACCTCAACCTAAACCCCAAAGTATCCCTCCCTAGAGGAAGCCCTACCAGAGTGCCACCTCATCCTAGACCCGAAAGTTGCCTTCCCCAGTTGAAGTTGTAACACCCCGCTTCTTAAACCCGGCCTGATTTCGTGGTTGAACCGGTTTAACCATGCAGGAACTGAGCCAGAGGAAATTAGAGCAGGTTCCTTATGGGCTATGATGGCACGGGTGACCTTAAACACCGGCTGGCCCGACAAGTCCGAGCCAGTGCCAGAAGAGACGGGAGTGCCCAAGCCGTGTACATGCACCTACCATAAGGCCATGTACGGATAAAGCAAGTATTATATCCATATTTTAAGGTATATACGTATGCTACATTGTATGCCAGGGGTGGGGTTCGTGCCGAGGCCCGAACCCTGTCAAAATCCCAAGTTTTGGCCCCCAGGTGGGCGGACAGGTGGGTGGGTGAGTGACCCATCCATGTGCACTATTCACTTAATTAGGAATTATATATATAGCTTTATGTTTTTTATTTCTTTCCATTTATGTCACCCGTACGTTGGTGAGGATAGTAAAGAGGAGAGAGAAAAGAATGGGAAGAAGAAGGGAAGAGAAGGAAGAGGAAGAAGGGAAGGATTTCAGCGGCGCCGAAGCTTGATCTTCCCATTCCGGCGCCTGGAGAGTGATCTTCAACTCTAGATCTACAGTTAGAGGTAAGTAAAGTTGGGTTTTGTGAACATTCACCATACCCAAGCTTTAAACCCTTGATTCGAGTATGGTTTCTTGAGATCTTGTAAATCCCCTTTGAAATGATGAATCTAAGGTTTAATAGATGATTTATGTGTTGATCTTGAAGGATTTGAAGAGATATTGACAAGGTGGAAGAAGCATGGTGGGTTTGAAGTGATTTGGAGGGTTTGAAGTCGTTCTTGAGCAAAGAAGGTAAGATGGTTTCCCATTACTTGAATCTAACCTAGATCTAAGTTAGAACCATCCTATAGGACCTTGAAGGTGTGAGGAATGGGTTGGGAAAAGCCCCATTTGAATCCCCAAAGAATGGAGAAAGTTGGGAAGAAACAGGGTGTTTCCCGCCAAGACCGGTGGGTGCAACCGGTGGGCCCCTACCCGCCTGTGGGCACCCACCTGAGAAGGCAGGGGGGCCTTCGGGCACAACCGGCGGGTCCAACCGGCGGGCCATCCTACCCTCCGGTCCTAGCAGGGCCCCTGGCCCAACCGGCGGGTGGAACCGGTGGGCCATACCGGTGGGCCCCTACCCGCCGGTCCCAACCGGTGGGTAGGACCGGTGGGCCAGACAGCCCACCTGTCTGACCCACCCGTGTGGCCCCGAAGGTGATCCTTATGTCCGATTGGACCCAAATCGGACGTGTGACCTTCTTTTGACGTTCTAAACATGATTTTGTCATCGGATTTCATTAATTTTGATCCTAAAATGGTGAAGTACTAACCCCGCTCAATTATGTTAGGTTCACCAAATCCTACCCGATTCGCACCGGATCTCACCCGTACCGAACGGGAATCCTTGTACGCTACAGGTAAGTGGGGAGAGGACGTTTGGCCTTGTTTCAAGGCATTGTTTGGCATTCATTTAATTATATCTAGTCTAGTCATGCCATCATGAATATGCTATGTAGACTATTTATTCCACACATTGATGTGAATATGTGCTATGTTTACTTTCCAAATGCCAATTGAATGAGATGTTTATATGTTGAATGTGGACATCATTGTGCATGTTGCATTGATAGACTAGATGCCGTAGTCAGCTTGGAGACGAGTGCATTGGTGGCCCGTGGAATGGGACACGGAGGCACTATGCAATCGTACTATTGTCATATAGGAGCATGCGGTATTAGGATTTTCACCATCCCGTGCTATGACCCTTCCCAACAGGGGTTAAGGTGTTGGGTTATCATTTGGGGGAAAGCAGTGGTCACGGTCGTCGGGTCACTGTGGCGGTTAGACATAACGCCCGACGGGTCATGTAGGACAGTCGGCAACCCCGGTGGTACATTCAAGAGGGCCAATCGTACTGCTTTTAAATTGCTGGAGTCAGCACCTTTATTTTTAGTCATTTACATTTCTGTTGAGAGCCGGTGGACGGCATTGTCTTTACTTTTCTGAGTACTCACGGTGGGCCTTCTCCGACAGCCCTATGGGCGTATCGCGGGAGGGAGTTCGCGGCTCGTACCCGGAGTATACGCGCACTGTGGTTGTAGTAGCACTAAAACCAAGGACTTAGTAATGTTGCTTAGGTGGATGTGATTTAAAATGTATAGCATGGCATGTAGTGCATATGATGTGTTGTGATGTGTGGACTGCTGTCTGGTCCAACTTACCACTTACTGAGCTAGTGAGCTCATCCCACGTATACGCCCCTTTTTAGATGATTTTGCAGGTCATACATCTGAGGAGCACGGGGTGGGTCCCACAGTCGAGTTTCCTGAAGAGGACTGGTGGACCCCTGAGGAGTTAGAGCACGGCACCGACTGCTCGTGCGAGAGTTGTGCTGCGGGACAGCAGTTCTGAGGCCGTGCTGAGCTCCACTTCTGAGGCCGAGCTGAGCTCTACTACGTGATGCCGAGCTGGGCTCAACCCTTGATGCCGAGCTGAGCTCTAGCCTTGATACCGAGCCGAGCTGTGTACTCTGATTGTTTTTGTGGATTTCCTTACGTACTTGATAATTGAATTTTATTCTTTTTGTGTAAATATCATGCCTTCGGGCCCAAATGTATATAATTATTGTATCACTATCCGGGTATCAAGTATTATGGGATTATTCACAGGTAAAACTTAGTCTTCCGCTGATCTGATGAGTTTATATTAGTTGTGTGTATGCTGTGGTGGAATACAGTATCTGATGATCCTGGCAGGTTTGGGTTAACCGGTGTTAACTCGGTCACTGGCCCGGTTCAGTGTGAACGGGGTGTGACAAACGGTGGTATCAGAGCGTGATGCTCTGCTCCACTCACAGCATACCATTAGAATCCCGTAGACTCTATAATAGGGAAATGGGGTTGGGTTAATATAAAAGCTTTAAAGATTAAAAGCCAAAGAAAGAAAGTATAAAAAGGGGTTGCATTATATATTGCATTCATGGCATGCGTGAGTATAGATAAAAGGGGATTAGGTTGGTGATATAACCTATAGAGTACTATTTTGATGAAATTTCGACAGCATAACGGCGTAAAATGGGATTTCCAAAAATTTACACACAAATACCTGATAAACAACAGATAATATGACATAACAATGATCAAGTAGCAAAATACACAACTAAACTACACAAGTATTCCACATCTGAATTCACCACAAAATCCACTATCCAAAATATATTATTCCATAAATGAATCCAGTTACAGCGTAAATACAAGGAATGAGAATAAATAAAGTATACAATAAGGTCTACAAAAAAAAAGAGAAAACAGATAAACAGCTGGTGTGGGCGAGCCAAGCCCTCACTGGTCGTCGTCGTCATCATCGATGATCACCACGTTCGTCAGAGGCCTAGAGTTGACGTCGAGGCGGTGATCGTAATAGTCAAACCTCGCGTTCACCAGTCGTACCTCCCTCCGAAGCCGGCCAAAATCTGCTGAGATAGCATTGGCCGTGATGTCCAAGTCCTGACCCAGCCTGAGGAAGGAATCCTCCAAGGTGGCCTGCCTCTCCAGGATGCGTTCCTCCCTGGAGGCACTCTCGTCCAGCCGTCTTAGTAGCTGAACCTGGCCATCCTGCAAGGCCCGCATGGAGGACATCATGCCCTCGAAGTCGTAGGCACCACTCCCAGGTGGTGGGACTCTATGTGGTGAGGCTGCAGCTCTAGAAGAACTAGGACCAGGACCTCTCGACTCCTGAGGCGCCTCCTCAGGGATGCCACCACCCATCGGATCCTCCTCCTCATCCTGAGGAACGTAGTCCTCATCCTCCTCACTGGACTCCTCCTCCATGTGGACATCCTCCATAGGGACAGCCCTCCTACCCCTACCTCTCTGAGCTCCTGCTCTAGGAGGTGAATCCATGAGGGTCTGGAGACCCATCCTCAGGAGGTTACTCCGGTCAAACCTATCAGCCGGAGTCTTCCCCTCCTCGCCCCTCAAGTCCACCCCGAAGAACTCGAAGATCCTAGTGAGGATCCTACCATAGGGGAATCCTCCATCCTCAGGGTGGGAAGTATGGTGCTCCATCGTCCTGAGAATGATGTAGGGGAGGCACAAGTGCTCGACACCTCCCTCTGCAGCCGTGTAAATGCAGAACGCAATGAAAGCCGCCATGAAACCCACCTGGTTCCGATGACCTCCTCTGGGGAGCAGGTTGAACTGGACCAACCGGGCAAATAGACGAACCTCGGGGTAGAAGGACGTCTCGGACTCCGGGCGGTTACTGCTGCCGCAGATGGTCTCGTAGATGAAGTCCGGCGTCGCCAGGCTTATGAACGGTCCCAGAGGCTTACTCCTGGGAGGACTGTAGTATCGGTGTCCAGCTGCTGATATACCCAGGATGCTGGCCAAGGTGCCCACCGTCAGCTGGATGTCTACCCCCTTCACCAAGCTGCTAATGGTGAACTCCCCGTACGAATACGACACCTCCAAGTTGCAGTAGAACCGACGGACTAGCTGCTCGTAGCATGGTCGGTCTACATGAAGAATAGAGTCCCAGCCCAATGCTGAGAACCTCTCCTGAAGCCGAGCCTTGTGGAAGTCCTCGACTACCACGGTCTTCTCCATCATCACTGACCTCTTCAGGAAGTTAGGCCAGTTGGCTGCTGCCTCTGCACTAAGGAAGTGCTCCTCATCATAGTCTGAAGGGTCAGACCGGGCAGGTCCGGGTCTCCCTGTGCGAGGGGCTGAAGAGCTGGTCTCCGCACTCTTCCGCTTAGAAGCGGTGGTCTTGCGTCGTACGCCAGAGGATGATGGTCCTTTGCCAGTGCGAGATGACATCCTGGCAAGAAGAAAAGAAAATAGGGTGAGTACAGAAAGGAAATGACAGCAGCATTAAAAAGGGGAAATCCAAAACCAAATTCATGCAAAACGGGAATGGTGACAAGCTAGAAACGATAGGGAGCTAATGGATATGATGCACGGTAAATGACAACGCAGAGAAACATGCGAAAACAGTAAAATGACAGCAAAAGCAAAGAGCATAAATAAAACGAGGGGATTCAATTCCAATGCGCAAATTCAAACATAATGGAGAACAACCGGAAACCATAGGACTAAGACGAAATGACATAGTAGTGGGATCACGAAAGTGCAAGAACATACCCAAATAGACTATGGAGTTCCATGAATACAAGTATGGGATGAAAATCAAGGAAACCAATACAAAAGAGGGATTTTCATGGAAATACATGGGGATTCCAAGCATAATGGATGATTCATGAAATCTAAAGCATATCTAGCACAAATCAAATGGGATGCATCACAAAGGAGTTATCAATTGGAGAAAAGGAGTAAAAATTCAAGAAACCCCCAAATTTGGAAACCTAGGGCACGATTTGGGGTTTTCTCCAAATGAAGGGGATAAAATCCAAATAAACTACAAATGACCACAGTAGAGGAATCACAATCACATGGAAATTCTATTCTATGGAGAAAAATATGGAAAGACAACCTAAAGTGAAGCCTACACATGCATTTTACCTCAAAGGGAGAAAAAAAAAGGAGGAACTTACTTGAAGGAGGGAGAGTTGACTCTTCTCTAAAGCGCCGAGTTGATGAGTAGACTCGCGAGTAGAAGTGCCGAGGAGACCTCCAAGATCGCCCAAGGAAGAGAGGAAGAAAGAGAAAAGAGTTGGGGAAAGGGACAAGACAGAACAGGGCCTGTAGGGCCCTGTTCGTGTTTTTACACGGGCAAGACCGGCAGGTATAACCGGTGGGCCCCTACCCGCCGGTGCCACCCGCCGGTGTGAGGCACTAGGACCAGTGGGCTCGATCGACGGGCCCCTACCCGCCGGTGCAACCCACCGGTTGTGAAAATTTGGAAATTTTAAAAAAAAAAAATTTCTTCTTTTTCTTTTCTTTCCTTCTCTCCTCCTAGCATGATTACATTAATCCTCATTATTGATTATTATTCCTATGATTAATGTGCTATGGTCAAGTGGGACCATTGACATATCTGTTGGGGCCTTTGCCCTGTATCTTGGAATTAAGCTGCGGTTATTTACAGGCTATCATACACTACCACACCTTATGTGATGGCATAAACTTGTGTGCCAAAATCAATTCTACGGTGTTTAACCAGTGTGGTGGGTGATATGTTCCAGGTACAGGAATACGATGGTACGTACCAGATCCGGTAGTAATGCCCAAGGTACCTCGCGGGGTCCTCGTTCGGTCGGTCGACCACAAAATCCCAGGGGGTCCCGCTCTGTGGGGCAAACCTCACCTCCACTACCTCCAGAGACCCTTGGTCAGGGTGGGGCACATGGGGACCCACCTATGACTACACTCCCGGACCCTCCACCGGTCATTACACCAGGAGATGTTGCTACTATAATTCAGCAGTCCCAACAAGCTTTTCAGCAACAAATGCTTCAGCAACAGTAAGCATTTATGACTGCTATCTAGCAACAGTTGGACTTTTCTCAATCGGGTCAACTTCCTAGAGTACTCACTCCACAGGACCCGCCTGTAGGGTCGGGAACGGGACCACAAGTGGGAGTTACACCCCCAATCCCACCATTCGGTGTTCCTCAATATGGGATGCCTCCTCCATACTCCTACTATCCTGCCTATGCTCCTAACTTCCCGGCGACGAGTAATACGTCAAGGGTAGTGGAGTCATTCAAGAGGAACTTACCACCTGTATTCTCTAAGGTGGGGAGTGATCCTCTGGAACCGGATCAATGGATCCAAGAATTAGAGAAGATATTTGAGGTGCTTGAGTGCACGGATGCACAGAAACTCATTTGTGCTGGTTTGCAACTCAAGAAAGAGGCAAATTCTTGGTGGCAAGCCTCCAAGCCTATATTGTTGGCTGCTCATCCAGAACCCACTTGGGAGCAGTTCAAGGAGTTGTTCTTGGACAACCATTATCCGCGCAGTTTCAGAGACCGAAAGGAGACTGAGTTCATGGCCTTAGCTCAAGGAGGTAAGACTGTCCTTGAGTACCAACAACAATTCGAGAGTTTGTTCCATTTTGCCCCAAGGCATATGAGGACAGCTGAAGAGAAGGCAGCAAGGTTCCTAAAAGGCCTAAAAGCATCTATTGGGTCTGTACTTGAGGTCTTGGATTTGACCGAATATGGCCAGATTGTACAAAAGGCTAAGACCATGGAGGATAAGCAAAAGGGTGAACAGTCCCTCACTCCTGGACTGTGGAAGAGAACAAATCCATTCCCAGATATGGGAAATTCCTCCAAGGCATACCGCGGATCATACAGTTCTGGGCCTATGTATAGGCAGCCCTATAGGCCATCTGGCTACCCTCCTAGACCAGTTGGTGGTTCGGGTTCCACCTCTTTTCGCCCGAACACTAGTGTGGCACCTACAGCTCCAAGGCCACCTCGACCTCCATCTGCAACGGGTCAAGTGCAGAGGGGCCCCGCTCCAGTTCTGACATCTCAAATTCGTTGCTTCAACTGCCATTCATATGGGCATTATGCGAAAGACTGTCGGGCCAGACCAGCCTTGCCCTCCAGTCAGCCCTCTGCGTACCGACCTCCCTTACCTCGAGGGAATCAACCGCAGGGAAGGATGTATGCTCTATCAGCCGAGGAAGCTGAGGCCAGTACAGAAGTAGTTGCAGGTACATTTTAAATTAAGAAATTCATTATGATTAATATTGATGACCTGCTGAAATTATATGCATTGTTATACTAGGTATCCTACCCATATCAGGCATACCAGCCTATGTTTTATTCGATTCAGGAGCTACTCATTCATTCGCATCTAAGAGATTTGTAGAGAAACTTGGGATGTCACCCAGGATCCTAGACCATGGAATGATTGTTAGTATGCCTACTGGTAAAGTTGCACAGTTGAAGGAAGTGTATGGGCCGTGCCCAGTGGAAATTAGTGGGAAGAATCTTGATGCGCAACTCATTAAGTTTAATATGCAGAATTTTGATGTTATATTGGGTATGGATTGGTTGTCGGCTCATCGAGCTAATGTGATCTGTGCTGAAAAGCTGATAAGGGTGACAGATGACGAAGGGAAAGAATTGGTATACCGAGCAGATCCCATGAAAAGAGTGAAGAAGGTCCTTGTCTCTGCTCTTCAAGCGGTAAAATTGCTAGAAAGTGGATGTCATGGTTACTTGGCATCGGTACTTGATGTTGATGCAAGGATTACACCTCTAGAAGAGGTAAAGGTGGTTAAAGAGTTTCCCGATGTTTTCCCAGATGATCTGATGCATTTACCACCTGATAGAGAGTTGGAGTTTGCCATAGACTTGACTCCTGGAGCAGCTCCGGTATCTAAGGCTCCATACAGGATGGCACCAGCTGAATTGAAGGAGTTGCAGATGCAGTTGCAGGAATTATTAGAAAAGGGGTTTATTCGCCCAAGTGTTTCACCTTGGGGTGCCCCGGTGTTGTTTGTCAAGAAGAAGGATGGTAGTTTGCGTATGTGCATAGATTACCGGGAGTTGAATAAGCTAACCATTAAGAACCGGTATCCATTGCCACGCATTGATGATTTATTTGATCAGTTGCAGGGAGCCAGGGTATTTTCAAAGATAGACCTTCGGTCCGGCTATTATCAGCTCAAGATAAAGAGCAATGATATACCCAAAACAGCATTTAGGACTCGATACGGTCACTATGAGTTCCTAGTGTTATCTTTCGGGTTAACCAATGCACCGGCAGCATTCATGGATCTAATGAATCGAGTATTTCAGGATGTGCTCGACAAATGGGTAATTGTTTTTATTGACGATATCTTGATCTACTCCAAGACCGAAGAGGAGCACACTCAACACTTGAGAATGGTGTTACAGAGGTTGAGGGATCAACAGTTGTTTGCCAAGTACAGTAAGTGTGAATTCTGGCTTGAACAAGTTGGATTCCTGGGGCACGTAGTGTCTAAAGCCGGAATCGAAGTAGATCCTGCTAAGGTGAAAGCAGTAGTGGAATGGGAAAGCCCCAAGAATGTTACCGAAATTAGAAGCTTCTTGGGTTTGGCTGGATACTACCGGCGCTTCATCGAGAATTTTGCTCGGATCTCAGCACCAATGACCAAGTTGACTAAAAAGGGTGTGAAATTCGACTGGGCAGAGGAATGTGAGAAGAGCTTCCAGGAATTGAAAGAAAGGTTGGTGACTGCCCCTGTGCTGACTATTCCTGAAGGCACAGGTGGAATGACAGTTTATACCGATGCTTCCAAAGTTGGTTTGGGTTGTGTTCTCATGCAACGCGGTAAGGTAATAGCGTATGCATCCCGACAACTAAAGGAGTATGAGAAGAATTACCCCACTCATGACTTGGAACTAGCTGCAGTCATTTTTGCCCTTAAGATCTGGCGACATTATTTGTATGGGGAGAAGTGCGAGATATACAGTGATCACAAAAGCCTGAAGTACTTCTTCACCCAGAAGGATTTGAACATGAGACAGAGGAGATGGCTTGAATTCATGAAGGATTATGACTGCGACATTCAGTATCATCCCGGCAAGGCTAATGTAGTGGCAGATGCATTGAGTCGGAAGACACAGACTGTGTCGCTCTCATACTTAGCAGTCAGTCCACCACTCGTGCAAGAGGCGATGCTAATGGACGAAACCCTCTTGTATGAAGGGCAACCTTAGAGCTTGAACCTCAACCAGAAAACCTTAAATGGTTGACTATATCCTTGACGGCTCTACAGGTGCATCCGGCAATTAGGCAAGAGGTGATAATGAAGCAACCTTTGGATCCTGAATTGCAGCGGATCAGAGTTAAGGTTCAAGATCAAACAATGAACGACCCAGATTTTGCTTTAGCCAGTGATGGGGCATTGATGTTTCGAGACAGATTGTGTGTACCCGATGATTTGGATATACAAGACAAGATAGTGCGAGAAGCACATAGCTCCGAGTACTCACTTCACCCAGGAAGTACCAAGATGTACAAAGACCTCAAACAAAGTTACTGGTGGCCAAACATGAAAGTCACCATAGCTTTGTATGTGGCGACTTGTCTTACCTGCCAGAAAGTAAAAGCTGAGAGGCATCGACCTTATGGTACTCTTCAGCCACTCCCAGTACCAGAATGGAAGTGGGAAAGGATTACAATGGACTTCGTCACCGGACTACCAAGTACACCTAAGGGAATGGACGCGATATGGGTGATCGTGGATCGGCTTACCAAGACTGCTCATTTTATTCCTATCAAGACCAAGTTCTCCATGACCAAACTAGCACAACTTTACATGGACAACATAGTGCGTTTACATGGAGTGCCAGTGAGCATTGTTTCAGATAGGGACCCAAGGTTCACTTCCAGATTTTGGAAAAGCTTACAGCGTGCCTTGGGATCACAGCTGAATTTGAGTACTGCTTTTCACCCACAGACGGATGGTCAGTCGGAGCGAACCATACAGATATTAGAGGACATGCTCAGGGCATGCACAATGGAGATGAGTGGCAGTTGGGAAGAATATATACCTCTTATGGAGTTTGCATATAACAACAGTTACCAAGCTACAATTGGAATGGCTCCGTATGAGGCGTTATATGGCAGAAAGTGCAGGACTCCTTTGTATTGGGATGAGGTAGGCGAACGTCGAATGTTAGGACCTGAGATGATCCAAATGACTTGTGACAAAGTCGACGTTATTAGAGAACGGATTAAAGCAGCTCAGTCCCGTCAAAAGAGCTATGCGGACACCCGCAGAAAAGGTATTGAATTTCAGCCAGGAGAAAAGGTATTTCTCAAGATCTCTCCTACTAAAGGGTTGCAAAGATTCCACAGAAAAGGGAAGTTGAGCCCAAGATACATTGGACCATTTGAGATCTTATCCCGGGTTGGCTCAGTAGCCTACATGCTTGCTCTGCCACCTTCACTTGGGGATGTTCACAATGTATTCCATGTATCCATGCTGAAGAGATACGTGCATGATCCATCTCATGTACTACCCGTGGAACCAGAGTACCTAGAAGCTGATATGACCTATACAGAACAGCCAGCTGAAATTTTGGACCGGAAGGTGAAAACCCTTCGCAACCGCTCCATCTCCTATGTAAAGGTGCGATGGGCTGGTCACTCACTTGAAGAAGCATCTTGGGAGGTAGAAGATGAAATGCGAGCCAAGTACCCTCATCTTTTTTATCAACCAGGTACGCAATTTCGAGGACGAAATTTTTCAGAAGGGGGGAGTAATGTAATACCCCGCTTCTTAAACTCGGTCTGATTTCACGGTTGAACCGGTTTAACCATGCAGGAACCGAGCCAGAGGAAATTAGAGCGGGTTCCTTATGGGCTATGATGGCACGGGTGACCTTAAACACCGGCTGGCCCGACAAGTCTGAGCCAGTGCCAGAAGAGACGGGAGTGCCCAAGCCGTGTACATGCACCTACCATAAGGCCATGTACGGATAAAGCAGGTATTATATCCGTATTTTAAGGTATATACGTATGCTACATCGTATGCCAGGGGTGGGGTTCGTGCCGAGGCCCGAACCCTGTCAAAATCTCAAGTTTTGGCCCTCAGGTGGGCGGACAGGTGGGTGCACCCACCCACCTGAGTGACCCATCCATGTGCACTATTCACTTAATTAGGAATTATATATATAGCTTTATGTTTTTCTTTTCTTTCCATTTATGTCAACCGTACGTTGGTGAGGATAGTAAAGAGGAGAGAGAAAAGAAAGGGAAGAAGAAGGGAAGAGAAGGAAGAGGAAGAAAAGAGGGATTTCAGCGGCGCCGAAGCTCGATCTTCCCATTCCGGCGCCGGGAGAGTGATCTTCAACTCTAGATCTACAGTTAGAGGTAAGCAAAGTTGGGTTTTGTGAACATTCACCATACCCAAGCTTTAAACCCTTGATTCGAGTATGGTTTCTTGAGATCTTGTAAATCCCCTTTGAAATGATGAATCTAAGGTTTAATAGATGATTTATGTGTTGATCTTGAAGGATTTGAAGAGATATTGACAAGGTGGAAGAAGCATGGTGGGTTTGAAGTGATTTGGAGGGTTTGAAGTCGTTCTTGAGCAAAGAAGGTAAGATGGTTTCCCATCACTTGAATCTAACCTAGATCTAAGTTAGAACCATCCTATAGGACCTTGAAGGTGTGAGGAATGGGCTGGGAAAAGCCCCATTTGAATCCCCAAAGAATGGAGAAAGTTGGGAAGAAACAGGGTGTTTCCCGCCAAGACCGGTGGGTGCAACCGGTGGGCCCCTACCCGCCTGTGGGCACCCACCTGAGAAGGCAGGGGGCCTTCGGGCACAACCGATGGGCCCAACCGGCGGGCCATCCTACCCGCCGGTCCTAGCAGGGGCCCCTGGCCCAACCGACGGGCCCCTACCCATCTGTCCCAACCGGTGGGTAGGACGGTGGGCCAGACAGCCCACCTGTCTGACCCACCCGTGTGGCCCCGAAGGTGATCCTTACGTCCGATTGGACCCAAATCGGACGTGTGACCTTCTTTTGACGTTCTAAACATGATTTTGTCATCGGATTTCATTAATTTTGATCCTAAAATGGTGAAGTACTAACCCCGCTCAATTATGTTAAGTTCACCAAATCCTACCCGATTCGCACCGGATCTCACCCGTTCCGAACGGGAATCCTTGTACGCTACAGGTAAGTGGGGAGAGGATGTTTGGCCTTGTTTTAAGGCATTGTTTGGCATTCATTTAATTATATCTAGTCTAGTCATGCCATCATGAATATGCTATGTAGACTATTCATTCCACACATTGATGTGCATATGTGCTATGTTTACTTTCCAAATGCCAATTGAATGAGATGTTTATATGTTGAATGAGGACATCATTGTGCATATTGCATTGATAGACTAGATGCCGTAGTCGGCTTGGAGACGAGTGCATTGGTGGCCCATGGAATGGGACACGGAGGCACTATGCAATCGTACTATTGTCATATAGGAGCATGCGGTATTAGGATTTTCACCATCCCGTGCTACGACCCTTCCCAATAGGGGTTAAGGTGTTGGGTTATCATTTGGGGGGAAGCAGTGGTCGCGGTCGTCGGGTCACTGTGGCAGTTAGACATAACGCCCAACGGGTCATGTAGGACAGTCGGCAACCCCGGTGGTACATTCAAGAGGGCCAATCGTACTGCTTTTAAGTTGCTAGAGTCAGCACCTTTTTTTTTTAGTCATTTATATTTCTGTTGAGAGCCGGTGGACGGCATTGTCTTTACTTTTCCGAGTACTCACGGTGGGCCTTTTCTGACAGCCCTATGGGCGTATCGCGGGAGGGAATTCGCGGCTCGTACCTGGAGTATATGCGCACTGTGGTTGTAGTAGCACTAAAACCAAGGACTTAGTAATGTTGCTTAGGTAGATGTGATTTAAAATGTATAGCATGGCATGTAGTGCATATGATGTGTTGTGATGTGTTGACTGCTGTGTGGTCCAACTTACCACTTACTGAGCTAGTGAGCTCATCCCATGTATACGCCCCTTTTTAGATGATTTTGCAGGTCATACATCTGAGGAGCACGGGGTGGGTCCCACAGTCGAGTTTCCTGAAGAAGACTGGTGGACCCCTGAGGAGTTAGAGCACGACACCGACTGCTCGTGCGAGAGTTGTGCTGCGGGACAACAGTTCTGAGGCCGTGCTGAGCTCTACTTCTGAGGCCGAGCTGAGCTCTACTACGTGATGCCGAGCTGGGCTCAACCCTTGATGCCGAGCTGAGCTCTAGCCTTGATACCGAGCCGAGCTGTGTACTCTGATTGTTTTGGTGGATTTCCTTACGTACTTGATAATTGAATTTTATTCTTTTTGTGTAAATATCATGCCATCGGGCCCAAATGTATATAATTATTGTATCACTATCCGGGTATCAAGTATTATGGGATTATTCACAGGTAAAACTTAGTCTTCCACTGATCTGATGAGTTTATATTAGTTGTGTGTATGCTGTGGTGGAATACAGTATCTGATGATCCTGGCAGGGTTGGGTTAACCGGTGTTAACTCGGTCACTGGCCCGGTTCAGTGTGAACGGGGTGTGACAGAAGTTCTACCAAAATTCAAATTCGAAAGTAATTGTTCCTAGTCGAAACTCTACCCGAATATTATCACAGTCAGTATCTCTCGAAAAAGGAAGTTAGAGGTTAAGACCATCTTCCTTTGAGCCAGGAGAATCCATAAGAAATTTTGTATCATCTCCAAATAGGGGGTACACCCCTCTTGACTCAAAATAAGGGCCAAGCTCAGGTATAATCTCTCATCCAAATTAGCACAATGAAGACCTTTTGTTAACCTTGTTTTAGTGTACATAAGTAATTAAATTCAGTTAATGGATATATGTGTGATAACTTAGCCATGCATGCGGAATAAGAATAATTGTAGAAAAGTTTGTTCTCAAGCATATAGTAGGAAGACCAGTTGAACCGGGTAGATTGGGTGCCTAACACCTTCTCAATTCTACAACCTAACACGTACCCTAATCTTTGGACCATACCAACTTTTGGGCCCTTTTCTTAAGAATTGGGCCCACCCCTAAGTCGTAGGCCCATAATCCTAGGTGGTGACTCCAAACCCCTTTTGTATGATCCCAATCCCCCTACTGGACCATCATTAAATACCCGTCTCAATGACGACCCCTACACTCCTGTGAAATAGGCCCCCACGTATCTTCGAGTTGTGTATGATAGTGCGGGGACCACAGAAACACACACACAATACACCTCTCCCTAAGAAAGAGAAATAGAGGAAAGGACTAAATGCAAGTCTTTTTTCTCCCCACCAAGGGGAAAAAGGGATTTCTCCGGCCGCTACCCTCACAGTGGCAACTCTACTTGTCAAGCTTCTGACATTAGATGCTACTATTAAATGTAAGAACATTTTCCACCACATCTATTTGAAAACATGTTTGGCTAACCCCATGCTTGTAATTGAATTCGCTAACCACATCATGCATCGTGTTCAAAGTGAAATCATTTGGCAAGGGACTCCCTGTCATGCCTGCACCCTTAGGGAGGTCAGTGTATGTCATGTAGAGTACTCTGGGAGCAAATGATAGCCACTTCCTATACAAGGGTGTGGGGTATTGTTAAACGGTAATGATGGTCATAATTGTGCCAGCACCCTTGGGGAGGTCTGTGCACCTTATGACATTTTGAGATCGAATAATGATATTCCCACATTACACTTTTACACATAATCACTCACGGTTCCACCACCCCCGTGGCCCGTTGCTTAACCTCGTGTGTAGTCATGAGTAATGAGCAAGGACGTCACCCCCTAGATCTCGTACCTCTGGGTATATCAAAAGGATCACATATCTTGCATATATAGATCCTGTCAAGGAAGCCTTGTCAGTCCTATTGCATCCACTGCATACTCACATCATGTAGAAAATAGATGGAGAACACTAGGAACCCCACAAGCTAATCTGTAGAACTTGTTTGAGGTCTTGAAAAGGAATCTTCCTATACTACATTCTAGTCATGAGGAAATGCTCTCCTAAGTGGGTTTCGGATAAAAGGTGTCCTTCCTCCTTAGAAATGACATGTGGATGATTTAGTATATGTGACTCCGGGGTGCTTCCTATCAAAGTCCCACAAAATGCCAAATTATCTAAAGACCCAAGGAAACCAGGAGGAAGGCCACTTAGTGGGATAAGAATAAGGAAAGCATGACTTTATTAACAGAGAATGTCTTATAGGAATATTTTACTCAAGTCATTTGTGTGTATCCCTCCTATGACATTGAGTGGACTAGGGGCATCAGCCCCTATCCACTTCCTATCATTAAGTGGACTAAATTTGGATGAATCATTGGTTGACAATTGAGTGAATGAATGAATAAAGGGGTGGGAATACAAGAATCTTAAAATAAATCACTTTTGGTTCAGGCACAATTCCACACCTCAAGTATTCTCCGTGGTCCATCTGGACACATCAAGGTAACCGGTTGACTCACTTAAGTCCAGTGTCACCACCATCACCTCTCTGAGACTATCTCCTTCTGAGTGATTACAATCTAGTTCACATGGATCCACCCAATGTTGAATCACCTAAGCAAGTATAGGTTCACCCAGTAGAGACGTTGCAAATAGAAATGGTTGAAGTCAATAATGGATTAGCTCAATTATTGCACCTATTGCGGAACCCCCCTAGGACTGATTCCAGAGCTGACCCCACTCTAATCACAGGAGAGCAAGAACAGAACAGGCCCATGGGTCATTGTGGAACTTTCTCTAGAGTTGACTTTTAAGAATCGGAACCAACCCGTCCAAATGGTCAATGAGGAACTTATTCTCGAGTTCCTCCACCAAGGGTTGTGATTGAGGATGAGGAAGAAGAGTTTGCAACACATGTTCAGATGGAACCTCCAAAGATGGAGAGAGAAAGAAAAACTAGAGAGCAGTTAGAAAAGTTTGAAAATATGATCCGAGCAGGAAAGAGTTCAGAAAGTCAAGAGTGGATTCTGATGAGATGAGTTTCTTTTCTGGGGAAAAGATTCCTGAGAAATTCAAGTGGCAAATTGATAGATTTGATGGGTCAGGTGACCCCAAGGCTCATCTGAAGGTCTTCCTCAGCATTGCCAAGTCATGAAAACTTACTGATAATCAGATGGGTTAGGCATTAATGTTGACACTATCAAGACCAGCACTAATGTGGCTCGCACAGTTGGAGTCTACCCAAACATAGAATTGGACAACAGTGGTGAAAGCCTTCACCAAGTAGTACTCTCACAACACTGAAGTAGATATGAATCATCGGGAACTTGAGACCTTGAGATGACAAGCTAGAGAAGGATTCACTACCTTTCTAATGAGGTTTAGAGACAAGGCCGCTAAGATGGCAGATCAAGCTTATGAAGCAGAGTAAGTGGAAATGTTGATTGAAAACCTATCCAAGCCTTACTATGATGTTCTCTACTATCAGCATCTACAAATGTTTAAGGCTTTGATAGCCACTGGGACAGGTGTTGAGAACAGAATCCTAAGGGATGCACAGTATCAAGGAGCTTCTCAATATGTGGGAAAGAGTGCCAGAGTTGGGTGAGGAAAGAATCTTGAAAACAATGTGGTAGGCATGGTCCAACAGTCGATATCACCTATCACCTCTTCACAACCATTTGTGACACAAGCAGATGCTCTTGCTTAGAAGCCTCCTCACCCAAGGAGATAGTTCACTGATTTGGGGATGCCTGTGGCAGCAATATATGAGACGTTGAAGAAAAGCTCCAAGGGCAATCAGGAATCCTCCCCTAGGGACCATGAATATTGTGCCTACCACACTCAGAAGGGATACACCACTGAAATGTTCCTAGGTCTTCAACATGCAATTCAAGACTTGGTAGACAACATGACTATTAAACTTAAAGTCAAATAGCCTCCCAATGTCACTACCAATCCACTTCTAAATCATGGAACAGTCAACATGGTGTCAATAATGAATGATCGATAAGATTTTGATCCTTGATTCTACGACCCAACTCGTCTCATCAGGAACTCCAAGAAGTACCATGTCTAGAGGCAATATGAATGGGTAGAGAAATTATTGCATGTGAAAAGGTTGTCTCTTCCCCCAGATGCTTTAAGGGATATAATCAGCTTCATCAAGGTAGCTTATCAAAAGGAATGCAACTCTTTCTAAAGGGCCCTCTACATGTACTATGCAGATAGGCACTTCTATCATCCCATGTTCTATGATTTTGGAGGTCCTCACACTAGTCGTGTGTATAATCTAGAAGAAGAAACGACAAAAAGTGACCCCACTCAACTCATTAGATCTAGAGCTCGAAAAAATCACATGAATGCCTGTGCCCATCGAAACATTATGAGACAAAGAGCCAAAGTCATGAGAACTCCCAAAAAAGAAGAGGTATCCGCAATCCCTCCTTCATCATCAATAAGAGAATCCACTACACCATACCATCAACCTTCACCGTACCACCCACAGCCTTCGTCAGAATATCCTACCTCTTACATCACATCACCTTCATATCACCCCACCTCATATCCCTCATCACCCTCATGTCACTCCCATTCCTAGAGTTCAGAGGATAACCCAAAAGAAGGATGGATTGGTGGGTACAGCTGGAAGGATATGCTTGCATTACTAAAATCTCCAAAAGTGACCTCGTCAACAGGGTCAGTGAATGTCTTAGGGGGAAGTCAAGATGTTAACCCCACTTCTTTGATTCAGGCAACCGTACCTTAGGAGGATAGTCTAGAAACAATTGAAGAAGTTACAGATGACCTTCTCAGAGCAGTATTGGCATTGGCAGTAGGTGAACAAATCAAGGAGCATGCCTCCTTAATCCATATGGGAAGTGATACAAAAGATGACGAGTCTGGTCTAATCAGACTCCGAGCCAATGAGATTAAGTCTGGCCCCGTGGAGATTTTTTGATCCCTACACTCCGAATGCTATAAACATTTGGATGCAAAAGAATTCAAGGGCCATGAGGAATTTGATGAAGAACCAAGTGAGTGGGAAATCAGTGAAGATGAGGATGATGACGATGAAGATGAAGACAAGGATTGGGATGATAGTGATGACTTCGATGCCCGAAGTGATGATGAGTACAAGGACTAAGACAATAGTGACTACCAAGGACATTGGAACAATGATGAAGATGATGAGTCTGGGTATTACTCACCAAGGGATCTAGGAGCGTACTCAGTGTATGTGTTTGAGATTTTAAATGTAACTGCAAGTGTACAGATCAGTGTAGCTACGGGTCGAACACAGGGAGAGCAGCCACTTTATTTTTTTACTTCTTTTAATAATGCAAAAGTGAACTAATTAATGGTTGTGATCTAATTCTAATTACTGTCCTAAATATATGTATCTAAAATAACGTCCTAACCATTCATCATCTAAGAATTTAAAGATGCAAGCCACGCAATTAAAATTAAATAAATAAATAACTGAAAATAAACATCCCACGCAATTAAAAAATAAATAAATAAATAAAGGGAAAAATGCTGAAATAAAAATAAAGTAAAAGAAAGGGGATAAAGCTAGAGAGAGACTCACAAGTAGGTTTCTCTACTTAGTCCAAGGGATGGATCATAATATGAGCTTCCCTACTTGACCAGAGAGTCACTCTTACAAGGGTTACTCTACTTGGCTTTAGAGAAAGGGAGACAATTACAATAAAAACAAAAAATTGATAGTTCTATGGCTAGGAGGGGCAAAGCCAACATATACACTATCCATGAACCTTGGGGGAAAGGGATAGCAATAATGTAACGACTAAAATTAAAATCCTAAATTAAGAAAGAAAGGGTAGTCAGAAGAGGGAATGAGAGGGGGGAGAGAAGATTACTGAAGGAGCCTGCTTACTTGAATCAATGCTTGAACTTGAAAGCTTAGGTGATTTGAGATACAACCAGTACTAAAAACCAGATCCGGAATAAACCAAATCTGAAATTTCTAGTACTAGAGAAAACAAATCTTAAAAAAAAAAAAATTGAACTTGAAAAAAAATTGCTCCACGGCTCGTGATCTTGTCACCTAGATCTAAGCCTAGAACTATAACTTTAAAAATTACAACTCAATTGCATATATCATAAACAAAAAAGGCTGAATAAGAATAAAAGAGTGCTTGCATTAATTGACATGAAAAACTGTTACAAAAGTGATTAAACCAAAAATAAAGAAGAACTAAAACTAAAGAGAGGGAGAGAGGGAGAGAAAGAAGAAAACTAAGCATAAACTAGAAAATAAACTAAGGAGAATAATAATAAATAGGAGGGGGGGAAGGGGATTTTATAGGGCTTTTATAGGGCTTTTGTCTTGCTTCCTTCCTTCTACAAGTCATCTTTAAGAAAATAAAGAAAATTAAATTAAATTAAATCTTGGTAAAAATCCTCATTCTCTGAGATATTGTGTGAGGAAAGAGAGAATCTGTTTCCAAAATTAACAAATTCTATTCCTTCCTTGCAATATTAACCAATATCTTGCAATCTTGATTAAATCAGAAAGGAATCTCTGCATAGCATCTTCAAGATCTTGTGAGGTGGCAAGGAGAGAGAATAATCTTCAAGATTTTGTAGGAGAGAGGATGTGGTACCAATGAGTGGGTCCCACCTTTGGACTGGTTCTTGATTCACTTTAAGCACTTTCTCTTGTAGACTTGGAAACTGAAAAAAAAAACAAGAAAAATAAAAGTAGTACTATCCAAAGTGGGGTAAAATGTACACTTATATCCCTAAGATTTCACACATTATTGTGCTTATCAGTATGCTATCGACGAAGATGACCCGATGGTTGACCCGCCAGATCCCATCCAATCGGCACTCACAATCCACATAGAAGGGGATGAGTCTGCATCATACTCAGAAGATAGTGAGGATATCAAAGGATATGATATCATCATTGAAGGCAAAGTGGACCCTAGGGCAGAATAGATGATTCACATTTATGGGCACTTGGGTGAGATGGAACTCGAAGTTGAGGAGATTGACCAGATGTTAGGTGAAGTAGACATCAGTGAACGTTACTACGCCGAACAAATAAAAGGCCTTGAAGTAATAGGGGGAGATGACACACTTGTAGAAATAGTGGATGCAAGGGTCAAACGCCTTTCCAATAAAGTCAAGAAATTGTGAGCTAGGGCTCTCGGTATCTGTGGAGGACCTCGACTTCCCATCCCAAGCAGGGAAGGAGAATCTGAAGAAGAAAATGATCCTATGGTAGGGATAATTACCATAACAGATAGTGATGATGAGGATCACTATCCCACAGAGATTGTTGTAAAGAATCTTATCAGTGCAATGGAGACTAGAAGCAGAAGAGACTACAAAGGCAAGGCCCTAGTGGTAGAACAATCAAGGACCAATGAGGCTGGAACAAGTGGCTCAAAGAAAGAACCAGAGAACCCGGTCTTAGCCCAACTCAAGAAGGCTCAGGCCAATATCTCAATTTGGGGATTATTGATGGCCTCCCCTTCACAAAGCAAATCAATCCTGAAATCCCTCACCAATGTGCAAGTTCCTATTGAAATAGATCCAATGCATCTCTCACAAACAGTAGGGGCAACATATGTAGTGCAGTCAGTGATGTTTTCAGATTCTGAGCTCCCAGCCAAAGGAACCTACTAATATAGAGCTCTGCACATAACAGTAGACTGTATTGACAAGATTGTTCCTTAGGTTCTCATTGACAATGGGTCTACTTTGAATGTTCTACCCTTGAGGCCAGCCAAGAGCATTGGTGCCAATATGGAAGAGATGAGGCCATCAAACCAGATGGTTCGAGCATATAACAATACTAAAAGGGAAGTCCTTAGGATCCTTACCATGGCTATTTTGATTGGCCTAGTGAGATTCAATATTGACTTCCAGATCATCGACATACTAACATCTTTCAATATGCTTCTAGGAAGGCCATGGCTACACCATGCAAAGGCAGTGTCATCCAGTCTTCATTAGAAGGTGAAGTTCCTATATGAGGGGAAGGTGATCACTATCACAGGAGATCCAGAGATAGTGAATACTCTGGCCAATATTGAAAAAGGAGAAGAACAGACCAAAGAAGTCTAGCTCAGTAGATTTGAAATAGAAGGAACTTGCGCAATCCTTGCTAAAGGGACATTTGAAGAGCACATCTCGACTGATTATGAAGCAGCTTAGAGTCCATCAGCGAGTCAAATGATGAAAAATATGCAATACTTCCCTATAATGGGATTAGGGAATTATCATCAGGGTGTTCCAAAGCTACCTACTTTGGTTGTGTGCAAAGGAAGAAGCAGTCTAGGGTACAATCCTCAAACCCCCGGATCAGGAAACAACAATATCAGCAGGGGGCAAAAGGTACTCAGAATGACGAGGAAAATATCTGCGTCTTACTACCCTACTCTCGATAGGTATTTCATAAGGGAAGGAGAAGATTTTCCTTTTTATGGGAATGTTGAGCCATGTTTTGATGAAACTGTTGCAAAGATGCAACCAAGGTTCGAAGTGTTCTTTCAAGATGAGTTCGACTGGGTAACTCATGAGTTATAACAACTACAAATCAAGGAAATCGATTAGGAAAGCTACATTACTGGAATAATAGAAATTGCATTGATTGAGAATGGATCTTCCTCTAGCAACCCCATAGCATAGATCCGGTCAAAAGAGGCACCAAGCCCTCAAGTCCTCCTAAAGAAAGAATGGGAAAAGAAGATAAGACTCATCTGGAGTTTACAGTTTCCCACTAATTTGAAGAGGCATATTTGTTCTTTCTACAAGAACCGTGAGCTCAATAGCTACATGAGCTCAAGCTCGGGCCCTTCAGAGGAAGAAGCATATATGCAAAGCAAAGAAGAGCACAAAGAATAATGGTCTGCATGTATTATGCCTGAATCAACTACAATGGAAAGGTCCGTGATGGTGCTCAGAGGTGTGATCAAGGATCGGGTATGGCCTCAATCAATAGGCTTGAAAAGTTGGATTTTATAAAGAGAGGGTTGAGCAGTCTCCACCACCTCTTACCACTCAGAAAGTTTGGCTTTAAAGAATATGAGATTGATCAGCTCATCTTTGTGAACAAGCAAGCACCTACCAAAGAGAACAATGTTAGCACCACTGAAGAGATAGTAGTAACCTTCCTGAAAGAAGAAAAGGCCCTTTACCACATCTTATCATCCATCAGTCTATTGAACCACTCTTGAACTGGACAAGCATTGGAGAGAACTTCAAGTTTACACATGCTGTTGAGTCAACTAACCAAAATACAACTGATAAAAGCATCAAGTTGGTCATTGAGTCTGTTGTTGAGTCCACTGTTTAGGAATACATGTCTGTTTCCCCTCTTGAGGAAAGTCCAGAGTCCGTGTATGTTGAGTCTATTATCCCTCTTTCATGAATGAAATTTCTGATTCCAAGTATGACTTGCCTCCTTTTTCTGATGATGATCTTAATAAATATCATAACTTAATAAGACAATGCAAACCAAAGAAAGCCCAACCCATCCGTGACGATACCCAGTTTATTAATTTGGGAACCGACCAATGCCTTCGAGAGGTAAAATTTGGTACCACCCTAGATGATGAAGGAGCACAACAAATTATTAGTCTTCTAAAGGAGTTCATCGGAGTCTTCGCCTAGTCTTATGAGGATATGCCTAGATAGACCCCAACATCGTGCAACATCATTTGCCAACCTACCCCAAGGCAAAGCCAGTTAAACAAAAGCTCAAAAGAATGCATCCAGAATGGATTGAAAAGATCAGAGAAGAAGTTATGAAGCAATGGAATGTAGGATTTCTACAGGTGGTGAAGTACCCCCAATGGTTGGCCAACATAGTACCGGTTCCAAAGAAAGATGGTAAGGTGTGTATGTGCATAGATTTCTAAGATCTTAACAAGGTGAGCCCTAAGGATGACTTCCCACTACCTCATATTGATGTATTGGTCGACAACACAGCAGGACATGCCTTGCTATCATTCATGGATGGATTCTCAGGATGCAATCAAGTGAGCATGCACCCAGAGGACCGTGAAAAGACAGCCTTCACCACTCCATGGGGAACGTATTGCTACAAGGTGATGCCCTTTGGACTGAAGAATGCTAAGGAAACTTATCAAAGAGTAGCTACAGCCATATTGCATAACATGATGTACAAAGATGTGGAAGTCTATGTTGATGACATGATAGTGAAGTCAAGGGATCGGCAAAGGATATTCCCACACTACAACGATTCTTTGAAAGGATCAAGGAGTATCAACTGAAGTTAAATCCTCAGAAGTGTGTATTCAGGGCAACAGTAGGAAAATTGTTGGGGTTCTTGGTGAGTGAAAGGGGCATCAAATTCGACCCTATCAAGGTCAAGGCAATCCAAGAAATGCACAAAACTCAGACTGAGAATGAAATACAAGGATTCTTAGGTCATATTCAGTATATCAGTAGATTCATAGCTCAACTGGTTATGATCTGCGAGCCAATCTTCAAGCTACTAAAGAAGCATCAACTCACAGAATGGAATGACCAATGCCAACAAGCTTTTGATAAGATAAAAGGATATCTTAAGAACCCATTGGTATTGACGCCACTAGTGGAAGGGGAACTACTTCTGTTGTACATATCAATTGGGGAATATTCCATAGGCTCATTGCTA
Organism: Macadamia integrifolia; assembly: GCF_013358625.1. NCBI lineage: Eukaryota > Viridiplantae > Streptophyta > Magnoliopsida > Proteales > Proteaceae > Macadamia > Macadamia integrifolia. Next base: position 34,029,356 of record NC_056563.1, on the reverse strand, counting down.
GCACAAAAGAAAACAGGGAAGGGGTTAGAGCATGCCATATACTACCTCAATAAGAAGTTCTTGGAGTATGAGACATGGTACACATCTTTAGAAAGAACTTGTGTAGCATTGATTTAGGCAATAAAAAGGCTGCGACATTACATGGTAGCTTATCCAGTATGGTTGATCTCAAGGATGGATCCAATCAAGTACCTCTTTGAGAAACCAAATCTAACAGGAAGGATGGCTTGGTGGCTGCTATTGCTATCAAAATTTGATATCTCTAATGTTGCTCAAAAGTCTATTAAGGGATAAGCCATAGTTGATCATTTGGATACCCACCCCAAAGAAGATGGAAGAGCTTTAGATGATACCTTTCCAGATGAAGAAATCACAACAATTGAAGAAGAAGATATAGCTACTGAATGGCAGTTATTCTTTAATGGAGCAGTTAACCAAAAGGGGTGTGGTGCAGGAATATTGCTTGTCACTCCAGTCGACCTTTATTTGCCTTCGGCATTCCTCCTTGATTTCCCTTATACCAACAACATTGTTGAATATGAAGCTTGTGCCTTGGGACTGGAAATAGCTCTAACAATTGGGGTAAAAAGGATCAAGGTATATGGAGATTCAGCCATTGTCATCTGTCAGATGCAAGGAATGTGGAAGACCAGAGATGAGAAACTGAAGCCATATTAAGGACATCTGGAAGAGGTGATTGGACACTTCGAGGAGATCTCATTTGAATACTTTCAAAGGGATAACAATCGGTTTGCCGATGCCCTTGCAACCTTAGCTTCTATGGTAGAATGCAACATATAACCAGAATTTGACCATTCTTTGTGGAATAAAGAAGTATTAGGGACTTCATTAGGGAAAGGAAGTGGGTGAAGCTGCAAATAGAGAAAAGAAATTTCTAAGGAGATATGCCCCTAGTTTATTCTTCAAGGGGATTTGTTATACAAGAGATCCTATGATGGAATACAGTTGTTGTGTATAAATGAAGACCAAGTTAGAATAATCATGGAGGAAATTCATCAAGGCCTTTGCAGACTTGTAGACACCTAAATTTGTCACCCTCCTCTAGCTATGATGAAATGCAGATTTTGGACGCGACTTCCGACTTTCGATCAACAGAGATGATGATTGACTAAGAAAACCCAGAAATGTTCCCCATCTATCTGGAAACCTTGGAAACCCGTGCACGAGAGAGAACTTAGACCTTGTTTTAGTGTATATAGTTATTTAAATTGTACATATGAGTGACAACTTAGACATGCATATGGAATAGTAATAATCGTGGAAAATGTCCGTTCTTAAGCATGTAGTAGGAAGATCGGTTGAACAGGGTAGTTTGGGTGCCTAACACCTTCCCAATTCTATAACATGATGCTTACCCTAAATCTCTGGACTAGACTTCGGCCCCTTTTATCAGGAATCGGGCCCACCCTAGGGTCCTAGGCCCATAACCCTAGGTGGCTACTCCAAACCCCTTTTGCATGATCCCGATCCCTATATTAGACTATCATCAATCCCCCATCTCGAATGATGAACTTTATACTCTTACAAAATAGGCCTCCACGTATCTCCGAGCAATGATACGATGGTGCGGGGCCGGTGAGCAAAACACACACGACACACCCCCTCCCTTATGAAAGAGAAAGAGAGGAGGGAGGACGGAATAGAGGCAAGTCCTTTTCCCCCTCCCAAAAAGGGGAAGGAAGAGAGATGATCTCATCTCCGGCTGCTACCCTCACAGTGGCGACTCCACTGGAGATAAATGTCAAGCTTCCAACACTAGATGCTATCACTAAATGCAAGAACATTTTCCACCATCTTTGTTTGAAAACATGTTTGGCTAACCCCATGTTTGTAATTATGTTTACTAACCACATCATGTATCATGCTCGAAGTGAAATTATTTAGCGAGGGACTCCCTATCATGCCCACACCCTGAGGGAGGTCAACGCATGTCATGGAGAGTACTATGAGAGCAAATATACCCGCTCCCTATAAAAGGAAGTGGGGTATTATTAAATGGTGAGGATGTTCATAATTGTGCCAGCACCCTCGGTGAGGTCTGTGCACTCTATGACATTCTGAAATCGGATGATGGTATTCCCGCATTACATTTTTACACACAATCACTCACGGTTCCACCACCCCATGGATAATTGCTTAACCTCGTGTGTAGTCACGAGTAATAGGCAAGGAAGTTACCCCCTTGATCTCGTACCCACGAGTATATCAAAAGGCTCATGTATATTGTGTATATAGATCCTGTCAAGGAAGCCTTGTTAGTCCTATTGCATCCACCGCATGCTCGTATTATATAAGAAATAGATGGAGAAGGTAGGAGTGCCACATGCTAACTATAGAATTTGTTTGCAGTGTTGATAAGGAATTTTCCTACATCATATTCCCGTCATAAAGAATTGCTTTCCTAAGTGGGTTTTGGATAAAAGGTGTCCCTCCACCTTAAGAAAAATGTCCAAATACGCGACTCAGGGGTAATCCTATCACAGTCACATAAAGTCCCTAGAAGTCCCGAGAAAATGTGGAGAAAGGACATCTAGTGGGAAAAAGAGCAAGGAAAGCATGACTTTATTTCATGGAATGTCTTATGGGAATATTCTCTACAAGCCATTTGTATGAATCTCCCGCTTATGACATTGAGTGGATTGGGGGCGTCAACCCCTATCCACTCCCTATCATTAAGCAGACTAACTTTGGATGGATCATTGGTTGTTAATCTAGTGAATGTGTGAACAAGGGGTTGGGAATTCAAGAATCCTAAAATAAGTCACTTTTGGTTCAGGCACAATTCCACACCTCAAGTATTCTCTGCGGTCCCTTTAGACACATCAGGGTAATCAGTTGACTCGCCTAAGTCCATTGTCACCTCCATCATCTCTTCGAGATTGTCTACAACCAAGTGATCATAGCCCAGTTAGTATGGATCCACACGACCTTGAAGTACCTGAACAGGCATGGGTCCATCCCATGGAGACCTTGCAAACAAAAATGGCTGAAGTCAAGAGAGGGATAACTTAGATATTGAATGCACTTTAGAACTCCCCCAGAGCTGATCCAAGACTGAGTTGGCACTGGCCATGGGAGATTTGGAATAAAATGGAGCTACAGAGTATCCTGGGAACTCTTCCCAAGTTGACTCAGGAGAACCAAAGCATATTAAACCAACCGGTCAAAGAGGATCTTCACCTACCTATCCAAATGGTCAATGAGGGGCCCATTCTAGGGTCCCTCCTCCTAGGGTAGTGATTAAAGATGAAGAAGAGGAATTTGTGATGCATGTCCAAATGGAACCACTAGAAATGGAAAGAGAAAGGAAAGTTAGGGAGCAATTAGAAAAATTGGAAAATATGCTCCGATCAGGGAAAAGTTTGAAAAGCCAAATAGTGGATTCAGATGAAATGAGTTTCTTCTCCGAGGCAAGAATCCCCGAGAAATTCAAATGGAAGAATGACAAGTTTGATGGGTCAGGAGACCCTAAGGCTCACCTCAAAGTTTTTCTCAGCATCGCTAAGTCATGGCAACTTGTGAACAACCAGATGGGGGCAAGCCTTCATGTTAACCCTATAAAGACCAGCACTAAGGTGGCTCACACAATTGGAATCATCCTAAACTCAGAATTGGACACCAATGGTGAAAGCCTTCACCAAGCAGTACTCATATAATACCAAGGTGGATGTGAAACGTCGGGAGCTTGAGACATTGAGATAGCAGGCAAGAGAAGGATTCACTGCCTTCTTGATCAGGTTTAGGGATAAGGCCGCCAAGATGGCAGATCCGCCTACAGAAGCAGAGCAAGTGGAGAAGTTGATAGAGAACTTATCAAAGCCTTATTCTGATGTCCTCTACTATCAACGTTTATAAACTTTTGATGCTCTAATCACCACCGGCACATGTGTGGAAAATAGAATTTTGAGAGAGGCCCAGTATCAAGGATCTTCCCAAGATGTAACGAAGAATACCAGAGTTGGATGTGGAAAGGGTCCAGAAACTAATATGGTGAATGCAGTTCAGTAGTCAGTCTCACCAGCCACTTCTTCACAGCTATTTGTAATATAAGCAAATGCACCCTCTCAGAATGCCCCTCATCCAAGAAGGTAGTTCTCTAATTTGAGAATGTCCGTGACTGTAGTGTATAAGAAGTTAAAGAAACAAGGATTGTTGGGGACAGTGGCTCCAAGAGCAATCAGCAACCCTCCTCCAACTTGGTATAGGGATCATGAATATTGTGCTTACCACACTCAGAAGGGGTACAACACTGAAAGATGTTTGGGTCTGCAACATGCAATTCAGGACTTGGTAGACAATAAAACCATTGAGGTTAAGGTGAAGCAACCACCCAATGTCAATAAAAATCCACTCTCTGATCATGTGAACAATCTAGATGAAGAAACCACAGAGAGTGATCCCACTCAACTCATTGTACCCAGAGCTCGAAACAATCACATGAATGCCCGCTCTTATAGGAAAATCATGAATCAAAGGGCTAGAGCCATGAGGACCCCCAAAAGAAGAGAATCATCAGAAGATCAATAGAAGAATCCACCATACCATATTACCAACCTCCACCATACCACCCACCTTCACCACATTGTCAGCCTCCGCCATACCATCAACCTTCGCCCCACCATCAAGGAAAAGGAGTTTTCTCATCCTATCACCCCCAATCTTCATACCCTATCTCTCATATTACGTCATCTTCATACCATCCTACTTCATATCCCTCATCACCCTCATACCAATCCCATTCTCAAGGTTTGGTATATAACCCAAAATAAAGATGGACAGACAGGTACGAATGGAAGGATATGCTTGCACTACCAGACTCCCAAAAATGACTTCATCAACAACGTTAATGAATGCATAATGGGAAGACCAGGAGGGTGATCCCACTTCTCTAATTCAGTCCGCTATATCTTCAAAAGAAAGTCCAGAGGTGATTGAAGAGATTATAGATGATCTTCTCATAGCAGTAACCGCATTGGCCATGGGGAACATATTAAAGAGGACACCTCCCTAAACCACATAGGGAGTGACACAGAGGACGATGAATCAGGTCTGATCCAACTTTGAGCCAGTCATATCAAATCTAACCATGTGGAAATCTTCTAGTCCATATGCTCTAAGTATTATGAGCATTTGGATGCTAGAGAATTTGATGGTCAAGAGAAATTTGATGAAGAACCAAGTGAGGGGGAAATCAGTGAAGAAGAGGATGATGACGATGACGATGACAATGAGAACGAGGATGAGAATGATGGAGATGACTTTGATTCTCAAGAAGATGATGAGTATCTAGATTGGGATGACTAACAAGGTCCTTGGTACATTAATAATGATGATGAGTCTAAATATTACTCAACAGATAACCAAACATGTTTCTTAGTCTGTGCGAACCGTGGTGTTGACCTAATAGCAGATCCGACAAGTGGCATTCAGCCTTCCCTTTGCATGGGAGGAGATGATTCTACATCAGATTTAAAAAGTGATGAGGAATCTAGAGAGCCAATGGAAGTTTATCTGGATGAACTGGAATCCGCATTCGAGCTCGAACAAAAGATGTGTGATGTGTACTCAAACACATTAAGGATACAATAAAGATTAGAAGAAATTGACAACATGCTAGGTGAAGCGACTATTAGTGATCGTTACTACCATGAGTAGCTGAATGATCTAGAGGAAATAGGACCAAACGACACATTCACAAGGATAGTAGATGCTGCATTCCAACAGCTTTCTAATGCAGTTAAAAAGTTACGAGCTAGGGCTCTTGACATTTGTGGAGGACCTCGACTTCCCACTCCAAGTCGACAAGGAGAATCTAAAGAGGATGATCCTATGGTAGGGATTATCACCATAACATATAGTGATGATGAAGACTGTTATCCCACAAAGATTATTGCAAAGAAACCTGTCAATGTGATGGAGACTTGAAGTGGAAAAGACTACAAGGGCAAGGCCTTAGCAGTAGAACATTCAAGGACTAGTGAGGCAGGAACCAGTAGCTTGAAGAAAGAACTAGAGAACCCAATCTTGGCTCAACTCAAGAAGTCCCAAGCTAATATTTCAATTTGGGGATTGTTGATGGCATCCCCCACATATAGTGAAGCAGTCTTGAAGTCTCTCACCAATGCACAGGTGCCGATTGAGATAAATTTGGCACATCTTGCATATATAGTAGGGTCAATATATGCGATACAATCCTTGATGTTCTCAGATTCAGATCTTCACAAAGGAGTCCAGCATAATCGAGCTCTCCACATCATGTATCTGGACAAGGTGGTTCCCTAGGTTCTTGTTGACAACAGGTCTGCTTTGAATGTGCTACCTTTGAGATATGCAAAGAGTATTGGCATCAACCTAGAAGAAACGAGGCCAACTACCCAAACCATATGGGCATATGAAAATACTAAGAGGAAGATCCTTGGCATCCTTACCCTTGCCATAAAGATTGGCCCAGTGAAGTTTGATATTGATTTCCAAGTCATTGATATATCGGTAGCTTTTAACATACTCTTGGGAAGGCCTTGGTTGCATCATGATAAGGTAGTGTCCTCTAGTCTCCATCAAAAAATGAAGTTCATTCATGAAGGAAAGGTGATCACAGTAGCTGGAAATCCTGAGGTGGTTAACACCTTAGCCAATATTGAAAATGGAGAAGAACAAGATCGGGAAGTTCAACTAAGTGGTTTTGAATTAGAAACAACTTGTGCAGCCATTGCCAAAGAAGTTCCAAAGGAGAAAATCCCGGCAATGAAGCCATCTGGAGTCCGCCATTGAATTAGATGATGAAGAATATACAATATTTTCCTGGCATGGGGCTAGGGAAATACCATTAAGGAGTTCCAAAGTAGCCTAGTTTAGCAGCAAACAAAGGAAAGAATGGTCTCGGGTTTACATGTACTATGCCCGAATCAACTGTAATGGAAAAATCTGTGAAGGTGGTCAAAGATGTGACTGAGGCACCAGGATGGCATCCCTCAATAGGCCGGAAAAGATGGATTTTATAGAAAGAGGATTGAGCAGTCTCCACCAGTTCTCACCTCTCAGAAATTTTGGGTTCCGAGAGCACAAGGTTGATCAGCTGATATTTGTGAAGAAGCAGGCACCTATCCAAAAGAACCACTGCACCATTAAAGAAATAGCAACAACTTTTTCAGAAGGTGAAGAAGGCCCTTTGCCACACCTCCTCATCCATCAAGCCTCTAAACCACTCTTGAACTGGACAAGCATTGGAGAAAACTTCAAGTTTGCTCATGCTGTTAAGTCAACCAGCCTGAATACCCCTGGCGAAAGCATCAAGCCAGTTATCAAGTCTGTAGTCGAGTCTGTTGTTTATGATTTCATGTTGGCTACCCCTCTCGAACAGAGTTCAGAGTCCTTGAGTGTCGAGTCTGTTACTCCTTCTTTCATGAATGATATTTCCGATTTCGAGTATGACTTGCCTCCATTTTTCTGATGATGATCTTAATAAATATCAAGAATCAATAAAACAATGCAAACCAAAAAAAGCCCAACCCATCATGAGGATACTCAGGTTATTAATCTAAAAACCAACCAATGCCTTCGAGAGGTGAAAATTGGCACTACCCTTGATGATGAAGAAGCAGAATAGATGATTAGTCTTCTGAAGGAATTAGCCGAGGTCTTTGCTTGGTCTTATGAGGATATGCCTATATTGAACCCAACATCGTACATCATCGATTGCCAACTTACCTTGGGGCAAAGCTAGTAAAGCAGAAGCTTTGAAGAATACATCCAAAATGGAGTGAAAAGATCAGAGAAGAGGTCATGAAGCAGTAGAATGCAGGGTTTCTACAAGTGGTGAAATACCCCCAATGGTTGGCCAACATAGTACCAGTACCAAAGAAAGATGGCAAGGTACGAATGTCACACCCCATTCACACCGAACCAGGCTAGTGACCGGGTTAACACCGGTTAACCCAAACCTGCCAGGATCATCTGATACTGTATTCCACCACAGCATACACACAACTAATAAAAGATTATCAGATCAGTGGAAGACTTGGTTTACCTGTGAATATTCCCATAATACTTGATACCCGAATTGTGATACAATAGTTATCTACATGTGGGCCCGAAGGCATGATATTTACACAATAAAAGTACAATTCACATATCAAGTATATAAAGGAAACCATAAAAAATCAGAGTATATAGCTCGGCTCGGTATCAAAGGCTAGAGCTCAGCTCGGCATCAACGTTTGAGCCCAGCTTGGCATCACATGGTAGAGCTCAGCTCGGCCTCAAAAGTGGAGCTCAGCTCGGCCTCAGAACTGCGGTCCCGCAGCATAACTCTCGCACGAGCAATCAGTGCCGAGCTCTAACTCCTCAGGGGCCCACCAATCCTCTTTAGGGAACTCCACCGTGGGGCCCGACCCGTGTTTTTCAGATGGATGACCTGCAAAATCATTTAAAAGAGGTGCACACGTGGGATGAGCTCACTAACTCAGTAACTGGAAAGATGGACCACACAACAGTCCACACAACAAAACACAATCATATGCACTACATGCTATGCAATACATTTTAAATCACATCCACCTAAGTAACATTACTATGTCTTTGGTTTAGTGCTACTACAGGCACAATGCGCGTATACTCCGGGTACGAGCCGCGAACTCCATCCCGTGATACGCCCATAGGGCTGTCGGAGAAGGCCCACCGTGAGTACTCAAAAAAGTAAAAACATGTCGACCACCGGCTCTCAACAGAAAAGTAAATGACTGAAATTAAAGGTGCTGACTCTAGCAATTTAAAAGCAGTAGGATTGGCCCTCTTGAATATACCACCGGGGTTGCCGACTGTCCTAATGACCCACCGGGCGTTATATCTAACCGCCACAGTGACCCGACAACCGCGACCACTGCTTCCCCCCAAATGGTAATCCAACACCTTAACCCTTGTTGGGAAGGGTCGTAGCACGGGAAGGTGAAAATCCTAACCTCATGCTCCTATATGACAATAGTACGATTGCATAGTGCCACCGCGTCCCATACCATGGGCCACCAATGCACTCGTTTCCAAGCTGACTACGACATCTAGTCTATTAATGCATCATGCACAATGATGTCAACATTCATCACAGAAGCATATTATCACTTGGCATTTAGAAAATAACGCAACATCCATGCATAACCGTGTGAGGATGACTAATCTACATAGCATTTTCATGATGGCATGACTAGACTAGATACAGTTAAATGTATTCCAAACAATGCCTTGAAACAAGACCAAACATCCTCTCCCCACTTACCTGTAGTGTACAAGGATTCCCGCTCAGTATGGGTGAGATCCGGTGCGAGAAGCGTAGGATTTGGTGAACCTAACATGAGTGAGCGGGGTTAGTATTTCACCATCTTAGGATCAAAATTAATGAGATTCGATGACAAAATCATTTTAGAACGTTAAAAGAAGGTCGCACGTCCGATTTGGGTCCAATCGGACGTAAAAATCATATTTGGAGCCTCTCAGGTGGGTTAGACAGCCCACCTGTCTGGCCCACCGGTTGGCCCACCGGTCTGGACCGTGGGTAGGTCGGCCCATCGGTTGGCCCACCGGTTTGGCCCGTTGATTGGGCTAGCGAGTCTACTAAGACCGGCGGGCAGGGTGGCCCATCGGTCTGGCCCGTCGGTTGTGCCCGAGGGCCCTGCCCTCTCAGGCGGGTGCCCACAGGCGGGCCAGATGGTCCACCGGTCTTGGCAGGAAACCTGCTGTTTCTTCCCAACTTCCTCCATTCTTTGGGGATTCAAATAGGGTTTTTCCAAACCCATTCTTCACACTTTCAAAGTCTTATAGGATGGTTCTAACCTAGATCTAGGTTAGATTTAAGGAATGGGAAGCCATCTTACCTTCTTTGCCCAAGAACACCTTCAAAACCCCAAAATCACTTCAAATCCACAATGCTTCTCCAACCTTGTAAATACTTCTCCGAATCCTTCAAGATCAACACATAAATCATCTATTAAACCTTAGATTCATCATTTCAAAGGGGATTTACAAGATCTCAAGAAACCCTACTCAAATCAAGGATTTTACTTGGGTATGGTGAATGTTTAAGGAACCCAACTTTGCTTACCTCTAAATGTAGATCTAGTGTTGAAGATCACTCTTCCGGCGCCGGAATGGGGAGATCAAGTCTCGGCGCCGCTGAAATCCATCACTTCTTCCTCTTCCTTCTCTTCTCTTCTTCTTTCCTTTCTTTTCTCTCTCCTCTTTACTCTTCTCACCAACGTACGAGTGTCATAAATGAAAAAGAAAAGAAAATCATAAATGCTATATATATACTTCTTAAATAACTAACTAATTCACATGGATGGGTCACTCAGGTGGGTGGATGCGCCCACCTGTTCGCCCACCTGAGGGCCAAAACTTAGGATTTTGACAGAATTCGGCCCTCGGCACGAATCTCACTCTTGCCATATGATGTAATACACGTATGCACCTTAATATATGGCTACATATCTGCTTTATTCGTATATGGCCTTATTATAGGTGCATGTACACGACTTACGTATTCCCGTCTCTTCTAGCACTGGCTCGGACTTGTCGGGCCAGCCGGTGTTTAAGGTCACCCTTGCCATCATAGTCCATAAGGAATCCGCTCTGATTCTCTCCGGTTCGGGTCCTGCATAGTTAAACCGGGTCAACCGTGTAATTAGACCGGGTTTAAGAAGTAGGGTATTACATTTACCCCCCCTTCTGAAAAATTTCATCCTCAAAATTGCGTACCTGGTTGATAAAAAAGATGAGGGTACTTGGCTCGCATTTCATCCTTTTTCTCCCAAGATGCTTCTTCAAGTGAATGATTAGCCCATCGCACCTTTACATAGGAAATGGAGCGGTTGCGAAGGGTCTTCACCTTTCGGTCCAAAATTTCAGCTGGCTGCTCTGTATAGGTCATGTCAACTTCAAGGTATTCTGGCTCCACGGGTAGTACATGAGAGGGATCATGAATGTATCGCTTCAGCATGGATACATGGAATACATTATGAACATCCCCGAGTGAAGGTGGCAGAGCAAGCATGTAGGCTACTGAGCCAACCTGAGCTAAGATCTTAAATGGTCCAATGTATCTCGGGCTCAACTTCCCCTTCCTGTGAAACCTTTGCAACCCTTTAGTAGGAGAGATCTTGAGAAATACCTTTTCTCCTGGCTGAAATTCAATGTCTTTTCTGCGGGTGTCCGCATAGCTCTTTTGACGGGACTGAGCTGCTTTAATCCGTTCTCGAATAACGTCGACTTTGTCACAAGTCATCTGTATCATTTCAGGTCCCAACATTCGACGTTCACCTACCTCATCCCAATACAAGGGAGTTCTGCAGCTTCCTGCCATATAATGCCTCATATGGAGCCATCCCAATTGTAGCTTGGTAACTGTTGTTATAGGCAAACTCCATAAGAGGTATATATTCTTCCCAACTACCACACATTTCCATTGTACATGCCCTGAGCATGTCTTCTAATATCTGTATGGTTCGCTCCGACTGACCATCCGTCTGTGGGTGGAAAGCAGTACTCAAATTCAACTGTGATCCCAAGGCACGCTAGAAGCTTTTCCAAAATCTGGAAGTGAACCTTGGGTCTCTATCTGATACAATGCTCACTGGCACTCCATGTAAGCGCACTATGTTGTCCATGTACAGTTGTGCTAGTTTAGCCATAGAGAACTTGGTCTTGATGGGAATGAAATGAGCAGTCTTGGTAAGCCGATCAACGATCACCCATATCACGTCCATCCCCTTAGGTGTACATAGTAGTCCGGTGATGAAGTCCATTGTAATCTTTTCCCACTTCCATTCTGGCACTGGGAGTGGCTGAAGGGTACCATAAGGTCGATGCCTCGCAGCTTTTACTTTTTGGCATGTGAGACAAGTCACCACATACAGAGCTATTGTGACTTTCATGCTGGGCCACTAGTAATTTTGTTTGAGGTCATTGTACATCTTTGTACTTCCTGGGTGAAGTGAATACTCAGAGCTATGTGCCTCTCGCACTATCTTGTCTTGTATATCCAAATCATCGGGTACACACAATCTGCCTCTAAACATCAATGCCCCATCACTGGCTAAAACAAAATCTGGATCGTTCATTGTTTGATCTTGAACCTTAACTCTGATCCGCTGCAATTCAGGATCCAGAGATTGTTTCATTATTACCTCTTACCTAATAGCCGGATGCACCTATAGAGCTGTCAAGGATACAGTCAACCATTTAAGTTTTTTTGGTTGACGTTCCATTTCTAAGGTTTCTCCTTCATATAAGAGAGCTTCATCCATTAGTGTCGCCTCCTGCACAAGTGATGGGCTGACTGCTAAGCATGAGAGTGACACAGTCTGTGCCTTCCGACTCAACGCATCTGCTACTATATTAGCTTTGCCGGGATGATACTGAATGTCGCAGTTATAATCCTTCATGAGCTCAAGCCATCTCCTCTGCCTCATGTTCAAATCCTTCTGGGTGAAGAAGTACTTAAGGCTTTTGTGATCACTGTATATCTCACACTTCTCCCCATACAAATAATGTCACCAAATCTTAAGGGAAAAAATGATTGCGGCTAGTTCCAAGTCATGAGTGGGGTAGTTCTTCTCATACTCCTTTAGTTGTCGGGATGCATACGCTATTACCTTACCAGGTTGCATGAGAACGCAATCCAAACCAACTTTAGAAGCATCAGTGTAGACTTTCATTCCACCTGTGCCTTCAGGGATGGTCAACACAGGGGCCGACACCAACCTCTTCTTCAATTCCTGGAAACTCTTCTCACATTCCTCTGCCCAGTCGAATTTCACACCCTTTTTAGTTAATTTAGTTATTGGTGCTGAGATTCGGGCGAAATTCTCAATGAAACGCTGGTAATATCCATCCAAACCCAAGAAGCTTCTAATTTCAGTGACATTCTTGGGGCTTTCCCATTCTACTACTGCTTTCACCTTATCGGGATCTACTTCAATTCCAACTTTAGACACTACGTGCCCCAGGAATCCAACTTGTTCAAGCTAGAATTCACACTTGCTGTACTTGGCAAACAACTGTTGTTCTCTCAACCTCTGTAACACCATTCTCAAGTGTTGAGTGTGCTCCTCTTCTGTTTTGGAGTAGATCAAGATGTCATCAATAAAAATAATTACCCATTTATCAAGGACATCGTGAAATACTCAATTCATTAGATCCATGAATGTTGCAGGTGCATTGGTTAACCCAAAAGATAATACTAGGAACTCATAGTGCCCATACCGAGTACTAAATGTTGTTTTGGGTATGTCGCTGCTCTTTATCTTGAGCTGATAATAGCCTGATCGAAGGTCTATCTTTGAAAATACCCTGGCGCCCTGCAGTTGGTCAAATAAATCATCAATGCGTGGCAATGGATATCGGTTCTTAATGGTTAGCTTATTCAATTCCTGGTAATCGATGAACATACGCAAGCTACCATCTTTCTTCTTGACAAACAACACTGGGGCTCCCCAAGGTGAAACACTTAGGAGAATAAACCCCTTTTCAAATAGTTCCTGCAACTATATCTGCAACTCCTTCAATTTAGCTGGTGCCATCCTGTATAGAGCCTTAGATACTGGAGCTGCTCCAGGAGTCAAATCTATAGCAAACTCCAAATCTCTATCAGGGGATAATTGCATCAAATCATCTGGGAAGACGTCGGGAAATTCTTTAACCACCTTTACCTCTTCTAGAGGTGTAATCCTTGCATCAACATCAAGTACCGATGCTAAGTAACCTTGACATCCATTTTCCAATAATTTTACCGCTTGAAGAGCGGAGACAAGGACCTTCCTCACCCGTTTCGTTTTATCTGCTCGATACACCAATTCCCTTCCTTCATCATCTGTCACCCTAATCAGCTTCTCAGCACACATCACATTAGCTCGATGAGCCGACAACCAATCCATGCCCAATATAACTTTAAAATTCTGCATATTGAACTTAATGAGTTATGCATCAAATTTCTCTCCACCAATTTCCACTGGGCACGGCCCATACACCTCCTTTAACTGAATAACTTTCCCAGTAGGCATACCAACAATCATTCCGTGATCTAGGATCCTGGGTGGCATCCCAAGTTTCTCTGCAAATCTCTTAGATGCAAATGAATGAGTAGCTCCTGAATCGAATAAAACGTAGGCTGGTATGCCTGATATGGATAGGACACCTGGTGTAACAATGTATATAATTTAAGAAGGTTATCAATATTTAACATAAGGAAATTCTTAATTTAAAATGTACCTGCTACTACTTCTGTACTGGCCTCAGCTTCCTCTGCTGATAGAGCATACATCCTTCCCTGCGGTTGACTTCCCCGAGTTAAGGGAGGTCGGTACACCAAGGGCTGACTGGAGGGCAAGGCTGGTCTGACCTGACAATCTTTTGCATAGTGCCCATATGAATGGCAGTTAAAGCAATGAATCTGAGATGTCGAAACTGGGGCGGGGCCCCTCTGCACTTGACCCGTTGCAGATGGAGGTCGAGGTGGCCTTGGAGCTGTAGATGCAGCACTAGTGCTCAGGCGAAAAGATGTGGAGCCCGAACCACCAGCTGGTCTAGGAGGGTAGCCAGATGGCCTATAGGGCTGCCTATACATAGGCCCAGAACTGTACGATCCACGGTATGCCTTGGAGGAGTTTCCCATATCCGAAAATGGGTTCGTTCTCTTCCACAGTCCAGGGGTGAGGGATTGTTCTCCCTTTTGCTTATCCTCCATGGTCTTGGCCTTCTGCACAATCTGTCCATAGTCAGTCAAATCCAAGACCTCAAGTACAGACCCAATGGATGCTTTTAGGCCTTTCAAAAATCTCGCAGCCTTCTCTTCAGCTGTCCTCATATGCCTTGGGGCAAAATGGAACAAGCTCTCAAATTGTTGTTGGTACTCAAGGATAGTCTTACCTCCTTGAGTTAAAGCCATAAACTCAGTCTCCTTGCGGTCTCTGAAGCTGCGTGGATAATGATTGTCCAAGAACAACTCCTTGAACTGTTCCCAGGTGGGTTCTGGATGGGCAGCCAACAATATGGGCTTGGAGGCTTGCCACCAAGAGTTGGCCTCCTTCTTGAGTTGTAACCCCGCACAAATGAGTTTTTGTGCATCTGTGCACTCAATCACCTCAAATATTTTCTCTAGTTCTTGGATCTATTGGTCCGGTTCCAGAGGATCACTCCCCACCTTAGAGAATACAGGTGGTAAGTTCCTCTTGAATGACTCCACTACCTTTGACGTATTATTCATCGGCAGGAAGTTGGGAGCATAAGCCGGGTAGTAATGGTATGGAGGGGGTACCCCATACGAAGGAATGCCAAATGGTGGATTTGGAGGTGTACCTCCCACTTGTGGCCCAGTACTAGACCCTATAGGCGGGTCCTGTGGAGCAAGTATCCGGGGAGGTTGACCCGATTGAGAAAGGTCCAATTGTTGCTGAATAGCAGTCATAAATGCTTGCTGTTGCTGAAGCATTTGTTGCTGAAAAGCCTTGTCAAGTCTGTCCAACCCTCTACATGGAATTGAGCTTGTTCCAGCATCGGATCTTACACATGCCTATGCACCTGTGCCCCACCGTTTGGATCCTGTGACCGATCCCGGCCATAAACTGATTCTGTCTTTCTTCCACTTCCCACATCAAGTTATTCATGATGGATGCCACATCCTGGGCCGTAAGTACAGGCGGTGCCAGAGGTGTATTACGGGGTCTACCCTGATTCCGTGTAGGGGAAGCGCGAGGCGACGGGAGTGATTGGGATTGGGATCGGGTGTTCCAACGTGACATAATTCCTGTGAAGGAATCCGATTAGTACATAGGCATAAATAAGGTTGTATGTAATTGGAACACATGCATTCACAGTGGGTCCCACACATATACCGTAGTCAACATTAGGGTTAGGACATGCATAGTGGGGTCCACATATATTAAGATCCGATCGCGCACACATCCCAAAGAGGCACATCATCAAGGACCCAAATAAAACTTAGGTTTGAAAATTTAACATGACTTATTTTCTCATTGAATCCACTGGAAACAAGGATTCAAACCATCGGAAATATGGTTTAATCCATCGGAAGCATGCCCAGTGTTTTCGGTGGGCTATTTCCAGTGACACTAAATCCCCTTTAAATAGGCTCAGGCCTTAGGTTATTCACACAAAACCCTATTTACTCTTATGAGAAAGGTGTGGAAGCGGCCAAGGAGTCCTTTTCTACCTACTCCCTACCTTCCTTGTGCTATTTCACGATTGATTGGAGCTGCATTCGCATCCAAGGTATGTTCTCTCTCTCTGTAACCTAGTTTTTGTGATTTTCTTCTCTGTGAGTTTTCCATGTAGCCACTTACTAGGTTTTCCATTCCAAGTCCTCAGGAATCATCTTGCAACAATGTCTGGACGACGTGTACGTACCCGAAGTGCTCTTATACAAGAGGAGTAAGATGCCACTTAGCAGTTCAACCCAATCCTATTCCGCTATGTTGTTGAGCGAGACCGTTGGGAGTTCTTTGAGTGTTGTAACGTCGATCCAGGAGTCTATGTGAGGACCAACAACTTCTGTGTGTTCCATCTTCATCAACGGTTTGAGGAGATTGGGTGGTACCGCATCCTGAAACCTAACTGATACTACTACCCCACCCTGGTCAGGCTATTCTACTCAAACATGAAATGCATGAACCGGGGTACCGAAGAGATGCGGATCACCTCCTATGTGAAGGGGGTGGAGATCTCCTTTGACATGGGGCAGTTGGCCAACATCTTGATGATTAGCAATGCCGACGACCTAGTGTATTCCCCACCTTGCACTCCGGCGTATGAATTTCAGAGTCCCGATACCTTTCAGGAGATCGATGACATGCTGATTAAGGAAGCCCAGGAATGGAACCGCTTAGTTAACTACTTTGCCACTTGAAAGGTTGTCTGTCGTGCAATTTAGCTGAATGTCCTCCCCACCTGTGGACATTTTAATGAGGTGTCTGCCCTACAAGCCTACATGACATACTGCGTGGACATGGGGGCACAGATACGTCTGCCTTACCTCCTAATGTGGACCATGGTAACTCGATCTGAAGGTCAAGACCGCCAGGTAGGGAACCTATGCTACAGGAGGATATTGACTGACATCTTCTGCCGCTTTGGGGTGGATTTGGAGGGTGAGGCACACTTTGGTGAAGAGGTCACAGACTTCAATCAAGACTCACTGAGGAAGATGACCATAGATCTGAGGGAGGTGACACCTATCCCAAGACAGGATCAGTAGCCTATGGAGGTAGAGGTTGGCAGTGCCGATGATGTTGGTGCAGGAGGAGAAGCTGCTGGGGTTGGTGGGGATCCACCACTTGATCCCCAGTCTATGGGTTCGATGGCAGCTTCTACATTCCAGAGTACTAAGGGTGCAAGGCCTTACGGTCTCAATGACATTATGGCCCGTCTGGATACCACTATGTCATTGATGAGGAGTATGGATAGCCGCCTAGAGAGCATGGACAATAGAGTGGCATCCCTAGAGGCATAGATGTAGGCGATGGTCTTCCACCTCGGCATTCCAGTGCCTCCACCAGGAATGCATGGTGCAAACCAGGCTCAGGGCCAAGAACAGAACTAGCAGCAGCAACAGCAACAAGAGTAGTGGCATGCCAGCCACTGTAGCTTTTAGGATTTCCATTTTCATGTTTTTATTTGAGTTTGATGTTTTAGGTTTAGTTGAACTTTTTCATTATGTCATATGCTTTAGTTGTTTGATTTCCTAGTCTTAGGCTAGTTAGGATTTCCTACTTTTCGTACTTTAATTTTATAAAATGTGTAAGCTATGTATTCAAGTTCTTGATTATAATGAAACGGCTTTAACACCTATACTTGTCCACAAATATGCAATTGCTATTATTGTTGTCTTGAGATTTTTATTTAATCCTAGTTTCCCCAAAATCATGGTTTGGCTGAGACTATAAGTTAAGGCAGAGCATCGTGCTCTGATACCATAACTGTCACAACCCACCTTAAAATAGACCCAACTTACCATTAGGAATGCCGGCGGTGTGAGTAAGACACGTACCTGTCTTACAAACCTACCAGGATCTCTGATAGAAGTACCTTAACATTTTCACAATCCCACATCACAAACCAACATAAGCAGCAGAATCAGAGTATAATAGCGGAATTGTAAGTAAAATGGGGAGACATCTAAGGGTAATATAATAATGATAACCAGGTTATTCTATTACATTCGTTCAAGACTTATACTATGATCTCAAAAATATACAATCCCACAGTTATATCCACAAGTATCAAAAGATGATGTATAATCTCACGGTGCGGCATAAGCACAGTCCTAGTCGTGCTCCTCTGCTTCTGGCATCCACCAGTCGCTCACACCGTACTCCTACCCAAAAGATACTGAATCACTCGCCATCAGCACCACGGTACCGCATCATCATCTAAAAAGGGGTGTATACGTGGGGTGAGCTTTCCAACTCGCTAAGTGAGGGGTGGGGTCAAACACATCCAAACAAGTCAATAGCTGTACTAATTTATGATGCAAGATTACAAAAATTAAACACATATTCCATGATGCTCGTGATGCAATTTATTTATTTATTATTCACCTAACAATACAAACTAAGTCTGGTAAATGCTACTATGGCGTATTAGGTTGTTTCCCTCGTCTCGAAAACGACATCGACAACGCAGCGATACAAACCCTATCCATGATTAGAAGCCTGTCGGTCCCTGTATGCGCCCATGGGTCACCCAGCAAACCCCTGATGGTAGTCACGGCATCGGTAACACATCGGCCACGTCGGACAGGTTCCTGCCTCCGGCAACAATCACATCATACCGCGGGGTGACACTTTAGAAAGTCTCATAAAACATACCACAATGGGTTGTCCAACACCTAAACCCCTATTGGCAAGGGTGCGTAGCATTGGGAGTGATACGTAACCACATATATACTACATGCCTTCATAATGATATAGTTAGTATGGATTACACGATACCAGAGGGACCTCGGCCATAAAGTGTAACCCATCTCCAAATACAATCCCGGGTACACGATACCAGAGAGACCTTGGCCATAAAGTGAAACCCGAGACCGTTTACCTAATCTAGCATACATATCACAGTTGAGTATGGACTACGCAACACCAGCAAGACCTCAGTCACAAAGCATATCCATTTCCAAATGTAGTCCCGAGGTACACGATACCAGCGAGACCTTGGCCACAAAGTGTAACCCACAACTACAACTAACTCTAATGCACATAATCAATGCATGAATGCAATATACATACGGCAATCATGGCACCGATACCACCTCGGCTATGTCAGATTCTATCTCACACACACACACCCATCCAAACACACAGAGATCACTGTACCGGTACCACCTCGGCCCCACCAGATCCCGTCATACATTTCCATACAATTCATATCATGATTGGAAAAATGACAGTTACAATTAAACATATAATTTTAAGCATGTGAACAATTTAATAAATAGTAAAAATTTCAAATATAAACACAATCCATCCCTCACCTATTTTATGATCGATCGTGTTGGGGTTCAAGTACGGCCACCGATCGATTAATTCAATTTTTAGCTTTGGAGGGCGTCCGTGTCACTGTCCTAGACACAAAGGGAATCATACATCAGTACATGTTGGAAACATAGGGAGGGACCCACACAGGTCACCCCCAAAATGTACAAACATTGTCACTAGGTGACAATAATATCATCGAAAACAACCACCGAAAATAGGGCATTTTCATCAAAAATATCAGGCCTATTTCCGATGGAGGGGATAGAGAGCATGTAATGCACACATGTTCACCAAAAATATGCCATTAGAAAATGACCTAGTGGATCCAGTGGACTGTTTCTGGTAGAGATACAGGTCAATCCAAGAATTTGGGGCTTTCCGACTCTGGCCCGATTATCGATATTTGTTCCATGGAGTTTATAGGGGATGTTCCTAGCATCATTCTAAGCCAAGAAAATCTCATTTCCATGGAGCCATTTGGGAGATACATCGATCGAACGATTGAAACCCTAGTTGGTCTTTTGGCATTACATGTTACAGGAGCTTGCTGGGCTTGGTTCGAGCTCGGCAACAGCATCGGGAGGGTAAAACACCCAACCCATGAGCTTGACATAGTTTGAAAATAAATATTCTACCTATACCTAGCTTTTCCTAGGTTGAAATGAAGAGAGAGAGTGGCATGGGAGGTTGTACTTACCTCCAGTGGTGATTCCGACAACAAGGCAGCAACCGGCACCAAGGTAGGCCTTCAATCCCCCTTCTCCTTCCTCTTCTTCTTCCTTCCTCTCTTCGTTCTCTCCTCGTTTACATTGGGCACAAGGTAAATAAGGAATGAATCCTCATTTCCCAACTTATAACTTAAGTTGGCCCTAAGGGCCTGTTTGGTTTGGGCCTCTTTTGAACCAATCGGGTTAAAATGAGTTTCGAGGCACGAGGACCCACACATTTAGGTCCTTAAGGTGTTCACATTAAGAGGAAGGTGTGGAGGATGATTTGGGATCATCCAAAACCCTTTATGATGTGAGTGGTGGGACCCACGGGCATTGGATCCTGGACAGCAGCCAATGTACCCATCAGAAACAGGAACTGGATTCATACTATCTTGACAGCTTCCTATGGTTGGTCTCACACGGTTGGTTTCCCTTGGTCATACCCAAGGCTTCTCGACAATTATGAAGCATACCAGAATTCAAGTGCTGGGAGTTGGGTCACTTACCGTCTGGGATCAGAAGGTATGAATCCCCTCCAGTTAGATAGGCATGAAATGCACGAATATGTGGGGTTATCTCTACCCCTTCGGTAATGCACAGCCACGAGCCAAAACCCAATCGTACTTTCGATCTCCAATCCGAGGCCTATCACAACAGTTCAAATTTGATTGGATTAGGGCACGGGTGTAACATGTTGTGAGTAAAATCTCACTAACACCAATATATTACCTTCACTAATATATTTACAAGATGTTACACATACCTCCCTAAGGAGGAAAAAGGGAAATAAAATATAACATAAAAAATTACTAAACTACCCTTTTTGAACATAATTAATATCTCTAACACTCCCCCTCAACCTGGAGAATAAATATCATGCATTCTCAGCTTGGACAGTAGAGAACTAGACTGATGATGAAGAAGTCCCCTTATAAAGATATCAGCTAGCTGATCTCCAATCCTCATAAAAGGTGTATATATGGAACCAGTATTAATCGATAGCCTTATGGAAACGTCCAAACCAAGCACGAGGGGATTGCTTCAGTCCATACAGAGTACGCTTTAGCTTGCATACCTTCCCTTGGGTTTTGGATCAAGTGAACCCAAGAGAAATGTCTATATACACTTCCTCCTCAAGTTCCCCATGAAGGAAGGCATTCTTCACATCTAACTACTAGAGATCCCAATCTAAGTTGGTGGCACAAGCCAAGAAAACATGAATTATGTTCATTTTAGCAACTGAAGCAAAAGTCTCATGGTAATCAATCCCATAAGTCTATGTGAAGCCTTTGGCAACAAGTTTGGCCTTGTACTGATCCACTATACCATCAGCCTTCTGTTTTACTGTGAAGGCCCACTTGCACCCAACTGTCTTCTTTTGTGAGGGAAGACACACCAGATCCCAAGTGTCATTCTTCTTCAGAGCCTACATCTCTTCAGCCATAGCTACTTGTCATTGTGAGTCTGCACTTGCTTCCTGCCAGTTATAAGGAATGGACACAGAGGAAAGAGAAGACACAAAACTATAGTAGGAAGGAGAGAGTGAGTCATAAGAAACAGTTTTAGCAATAGGATGTAAAGTACAAGACCTAATGATTTTACGAATAGCAATAGGCAACTCAAGAGACTGATCAACAGAAGGAGAAGGAAAATTACCAGGGTCTAAGGGGACAAGATCAGGCTCGAGAGGAGACGACTGGCATGGTCGGATATATGCTGGATGTGTAGTGGTCTGAGTCTACTCTCTGCGAATATACACACGTATCTCTGATCGAGGCATTAGGGGAAGTAGGAGTGTCACTCTCCCCCTAAAACGTGATACTAGTAGGGATAGCAATTTCAAGAGACGGGGGAACATCTTTCACAATGGAAGGGACTCCCCTTGAAGAAGTGTCGTAGTGTAGTATAACGTAGATTCGTGAAAGACAACATCTATAGTCACAAATCAACACCGAGTAGGAGGATAAAGACACTAATAGCCTTTCTGAGTAGGAGCATATCCCAGAAAAATGCATCGGAGACCACGAGGATCAAACTTTCTATGAGGATGATAATCGCGAGCATAGAAAACACTACCGAATACCTTAGAAGGAACAAGAACAGCAGCGGAACCTTAGAGAAGATCTAGAGGGGAACAAAAGGCATGGACCCAAGAAGACATTTGTTTGATAAGAAAGGTAACAGTGAGAATTGTGTCACTCCAGTACTGGAGAGGAACATGCATCTCTAACATAAGAGAGCGTGCTACCTCACAAAGGTGGCGATTCTTGTTTGAGATTTAAAACGTAACCGCAAGCGTACGGATCAGTGTAGCTACGGGTCGAACACAGGGAGAGCAGCCACTTTATTTTTTATTTCTTTTAATAATGCGAAAGTGAACTGATTAATGGTTGTGATCTAATTCTAATTACCGTCCTAAAAATAACATCCTAACCATTCGTCATCTAAGAATTTAAAGACGCAAGCCACGCAATTAAAATTAAATAAATAAATAACTGAAAATAAACAACCCACGCAATTAAAAAATAAATAAATAAAGGAAAAAAAAATGCTGAAATAAAAATAAAGTAAAAGAAAGGGGATAAAGCTAGAGAGAGACTCACAAGTAGGTTTCTCTACTTAGCCCGAGGGATGCATCATAATATGAGCTTCCCTACTTGACCAGAGAGTCACTCTTACAAGGGTTACTCTACTTGGCTT
>NC_056563.1:33992686-34003926 GCF_013358625.1 Macadamia integrifolia | reverse complement strand
TCTAAGTCTAATTACCGTCCTAAACACATGTATCTAAAATAACGTCCTAACCATTCGTCATCTAAGAATTTAAAGACGCAAGCCACGCAATTAAAATTAAATAAATAAATAACTGAAAATAACGTACGGATCAGTGTAGCTACGGGTCGAACACAGGGAGAGCAACCACTTTATTTTTTATTTCTTTTAATAATGCGAAAGTGAACTGATTAATGGTTGTGATCTAAGTCTAATTACTGTCCTAAACACATGTATCTAAAATAACGTCCTAACCATTCGTCATCTAAGAATTTGAAGACGCAAGCCACGCAATTAAAAAAAATAAATAAATAAAGGAAAAAAATACTGAAATAAAAATAAAGTAAAAGAAAGGGGATAAAGCTAGAGAGAGACTCACAAGTAGGTTTCTCTACTTAGCCCGAGGGATGCATCATAATATGAGCTTCCCTACTTGACCAAAGAGTCACTCTTACAAGGGTTACTCTACTTGGCTTTAGGGAAAGGGAGACAATTAAAATAAAAGCAATAAATTGATGGTTCTATGGCTAGGAGGGGCAAAGCCAACACATACACTAGCCATGAACCTTGGGGGAAAGGGATAGCAATAATGTAACGACTGAAAATAAAAATCCTAAATTAAGAAAGAAAGGGTAGTCAGAAGAGGGAATGAGAGGGGGGAGAGAAGACTACTGAAGGAGCCTACTTACTTGAATCAATGCTTGAACTTGAAAAAAAAAATTGCTCCACGGCTCGTGATCTTGTCACCTAGATCTAAGCCTAGAACTATAACTTAACAAAAATTACAACTCAATTGCATAAATCATAAACATAAAAAGAACTGAATAAAAATAAAAAAAAAGTGCTTGCATTAATTGACATAAAAAAAACTATTACAAAAGTGATTAAAGCAAAAATAGAGAAGAACTAGAACTAAAGAGAGAGCAAAAGAAAGAGAGAGCAACTAAAAAAAAACTAGAAGAAGAATGAATTGTGTCTCCTCCTCTTACATGAGTTGTATTTATAGGGAATGGAGAGGTAGGGTAACAATTTTCTCTTTCCTAAAAGAGAGAAACCCACAATTGATTGTGAGATCTTTTGAGTCCAAAAGTGCTAAGATGGAGGAGAGAGAAGAGAGAAATAAATTTTGAGAAATTTCCTATCTTTTTTTTTTCTAATTTATTTTTCTTCTTTTTTTCTCTCTGCTAGGGACGATTTTTTTTTCTTCCTTTGTGTGATTTGGATAATCTTTGGTGATGATGTGGAGGAGAGAGAAGATTTGGACAATTTTTGGTTCTCCCCTTTTTTTCTCTTTCCTTTTTTTTCTTCTCTTCTTGCTTCCACGATTTTGCTTGCTTCTAACTTGATGTGGAAATCCCCTCCATGCCCTTAGTGCTTTAAGTGAGTGAAAAGCAGGAAATCTTCAACAAATTCTCTAAAAAAAACAACCATAAGATTCGAACTTGAGACCTCTTGGTGAGCAAGAGAATTTTGTACACCATAGCTCACCAACTAAGCTAGGTAGTTGTTGTTATCCAAAAACAAATCTTTAATCACTTAAAGATGTGGTCCATCGATCCTTGTTGGTATTTGGAGTATTCCTTGTACCTCTGGGACAATTGCAAACGGGCTGGTTCTGCATCTCGGTTAAGTTCTGATCCATTATTCTTTTTCTGACCCGAAAAGAATAATCATTTGTACGGGTGACCAAACGAATGTGTACTTTTAATTGAACACGTCCATCTTGCTCAGAATTTCGTCCTCTTCGCAACCATGAAAAGAAATAGGACCTCTTTACGTGTAAAATTGAAGATATAGCTCCCGATAGTCCTTAAGGCCTAGAAAATATAAAACCTGCAAAAGAGAGTAAAACCCAAGGTAGCTCCATTCTAAATATGTAAAATGCATGTTTTACTACCCTAGATTTCACACATAAATGTGCTCATCAGTAATCAGCCTTTGATGCATCAAAATCATAAGTTGAAAACACAAATGCACACAGTAATCTAAGAAATTGATAGAAACATGAAACTTTACCAGCTGACCTTAATTCTGAAACTGGATCATGTGTGTGTTCCATGTCCTGATCAAGTAAACTAGGTAATTCATCCCATCAAGATTTCAATAAATTACAGTTATATACGATCAAACTGGTCTTTTTCCAATTGAATAGAACATCACAAAATATAAGAAAATTGCTCCATATTAATTTAGAGAACATAGTAATTGATTAATCTTCTCCGAAAAATGATACATTGTTTTTCCAGTATTGCTTGATGGAGTCAACAACTTTGACTGCTATGGCCTCATCTTCTGGATAGTAAGCAATGGGATCAGATAATAGAGGAGCTGGAAGGTTGAGAACACCTTCAAGTGTTGCATGCACACAGTATGCTGAATATGTAATATGATATCCACCTTCCTGGACAATCAGAAGGCGTCCATCACTGTGCTTATCAGCCAGTTTCCGTACTATCTGCCCAATTTTCCTATAATCCTCCATTGTCAAGCACTGTCTTCCATTAGGATCAAACTGGAGAAAAGAACAAGCAAAGTTACCTTATTGGGTAGTATCACCACTATAACTGGCTTCAGTGACAATAATACCTCATGGAAAAATGGAAAAGTAACATTGACACTTATCCATACAATGATGGCACTACCAGCAATCTTCAACAATTTTATACATTGATCCTACAGAATTCGGAATGGATCCAGGCAATGTAGAAATAGGAATTAGGTATTCTAAAAATGTATACGTGCAGTATGCATGGTGATTCATATAAACTTTGATTCTTGCTAGTGAACTGATTTTTCAATATCATTCCAGCTATACTTATTCTAAAACAATCCCTCGCCTAGATGAGGCCAAAATCAAGGCCATTTTCCATCCTCCATTGAACCGACTTTAGTTGGATGAGAGTGAAGTATAATTCTCAAATCAGAACTCCATTCTCTTGCTTCACAAGCAAATATAAAACGATACCTCATATTCACATCATACCACATTGATCAGAAACAGGACATCGTTCTCCCTAGGTGAATAAATCTATTTGTCAATTTTTACCCCATGCAGGAATGTTTAGCATACTACAGTGTACTTCAGAAACAGTCCTGGTAAGTTTAGAGCAGATTTCTTTGTCTACATATTGAAGATATGATCATATGGCATATCTTTTTTTTTTTCCCCTTCAGAAATAATCCTCTCAAGGTTGCTGTAGCATTAAGACGACACAGGACAATATCAAAAAGGCTTGTAGATGGAAACTAGGGGCGAGTGGTAGCCAAAGGTGGGGCCAGGAATTTTCTCTTTTTTTCTCTTGGGGTGGGGGGATTTGGGGGCACAAAAACAAATGTATTGGGGTATGAGAAAATGAGTAGAAATAGGTTAGGATAGGGAAACAGTGATTCCAAAAATACAAGCAATCAACAAGAATTCCAGTATCACCAAAAAGAATAATCCCAAGGAATATTGAGTTCTTCATCACACCGGAAAACAACTAATATTTTGTGATAAAATTGTGCCCTTGTCATCAAAATTTGTCTAGTTTCAATACATTGTGTCGAACTAACAATAGCCTAGCAAGAGCAACACACCAAAACTCAGGCCAATCTTGAATAATGCCATTTGAATGCCTTGGAAAGCTAAGACTACCTTATCCCAATTAAGGCAAGTTGATGAGGGCAGTAAGCCGAAGTAGACTAGTCAGTATGGGCTTGCGGTTGTGGGGTCAGTATAGGGTAGCGTGACTAGTCAAGCCGAAGACCTGGATACCCATTGTTAGCACAAAAAAATAAAAAATAAAATAATGAGGGCAGTAAGCAGTTGACCTACCAGTTCTCCCCTACAAAGGGAGACATTAGAAGGAAGAGATGGTTGTAAGCATAGAAGTTAAAACTCTGCATCAAAATGCCAATTTCATGGATATATTTTGATTGCCATATCCTGCATTTGTCATTATTTTGTGTAGCTGAAAACTCATGAACTTTGATTTACCACAAATCAAGATGAATTAAGACATGGCAGTAAGAAGAAAATAAAGTGCAAAAGTATTTAAGTGGAAACAAATACTTCATCAAAATAAAACCATTTCATTATCAACATCCCATTTAAGTACATCAGATTTTCACATTTTTTGGCCAATACAAATTGCTACAAATACAACAAAAAAAACTAATAAAAAATGACAAATAAGCTTCATTGATGCAACAAGCTTTTCTATTTCGTCGAATCTAATTTTCCGACTACGCTCTTCCTGCTGCAACCTCCATAACACCTCTCGTAACTCCCGCAACTCCTTACGCAACCCTTGCACCTCCTCTCGCAACCCTCCCACCTCTTTTTGCAATTCTTGTAAATCATGGGTGGGATTGTCTATTGGTACTTCTTTATGTAGAAGCTCGGTTGTTGGTGCATTAATGAAATCATACCAAGCACAGTAATTACTGAGATCTTCCACTGCTACCTCCTCCACATCTTTCCTCATGCCAACATCTGAAGCATACCGTTGTGAACAGTAGCACCTGATTGTTATTGCTGCTATCCCATAGATGTTGGAGGTAACAGGGCGCAAGGGTGATTCCAAGGCGGCAGAAACAGATGCACCTATTAATGATGTTGCTTGGCCACTCTGACTAAATCCTTCTTGATTGACAACAACCAGACTTGTCTTACAATATATGGCAAAATCTTCACAGTTGTTCTTGAAAACATTGTAAGATCCAAAGCCATTTTTAAGCAGATAGGTTGCTCTATGGATTACAATATCATCTGGGTTTGAGAGAGCAGTGGTACATGTTCCACCCCTTATGTTTGCTAGAAAGACAGCACGACTAACACCATACTCGAAACGTTCCAGGTTACCACCAGCAAGAAAGCAATCTAGACAGTGAGAGACTACTCCATGACTTTCTTCTAATGGTGAGCAGGTGGAACAGAGCTGAAATTGGGGTGGTACAGAGCTGAATTGAAAAACATCCCACACAGTTTTAGTCCCCCCTTCTTGACCTCTTCCTCTGGTGAAGTGGATTACCTTATCATTTCCAACATAGATGCCTGCATCCATAAGGATAAACTATAAGGATATCGTCTAAGCTTCGATCTAAGGGAGAATAAAATTTAAGAGAATTTTCTTGCACCACCTCTAAATTTAAAATTTATATGTATAAGCCCTCTCGCCGAAGAGATGGGATGTGATCCTAAGTAATTAAGGGAGAAAGAGAGAGAGAGAGACCGTGATGGGCGTAAACAAAAGCTTTCCTCCATGTATAGATGTGATCGCCTGGATTCAAGCTGCCTCTGTCGATCCTGCTTTGGATCATAGATATTAATTAAGAAGGAAAAAAATTAATCAATAAAACCACTCAAACATCAACTCAAGAGAGACTCCATCTTAGGAAATTGAAGAGAACAATACCTGTTGGAGAACAGCCCCATTCTCTCTCACACACACTCTCGCTCTAGGCAACAACGGGATTATTTCTAGGAAGCGTGAAATAACATATTTCTTCACAGGTAAGGAAAGGGAAAGCAAAGCACTTTAATCATTAGAGAGAGAGAGAGAGAGAGAGAGAGAAAGAGAGGTATTACTGATTATGCGCTTCCCTAGATGTAATATTCATCTTGACCCTGTATTGACTTAGTTTTTCAAAAGTAAAAATAAAGGATAATAGATATAAAAACACCACCTATGTGAGGTAAGCTAGTGCACCAATGAAGGCATGAGATGGGATATCATATAAAGTGATAAAGAAGTCATTTTCTGTAAAGGAATCATTTGAACAGGTAAAAACAGAGATATAGTAGACCCTAGCCTAAGGTACACTGATGGTATCCAGCTTTTTCGTAAAAAGAAAATTAGTGGGTTATTATTTTTTCTCATAAAAAAAAGAAAAGTTGTCCTTCAACTGTCTAAATGGAAATAACATTAGATGTGAGTAATGTAGGCTACTTTGGTAACACTTCTGTTATTTATTTATTTATTTACTTTCATGAATAACACATCTATTCCAGATAAGTGTTTTATGAGTTAGAAGGGTTTTTTCATAATTTATTTTTTCAAGGAAGACTTTTGCAAGGGCAAAACTTTTTTTTTGGGTGAAGATAAAACACGTTTGATAACAAGGATTAAAATATATTTCTAGATTAAACACGTTTGATAACAAGGATACACATCTATTCGTGTAGTGTTTACCCTATTTTGAAAAAATAATGATTCTTAAATTCATTCAGTTAGCTTGCAAATGTCTAGTGATGAAGTGTCACTGTTGATATTTTTTAAATGATAAATTTACCCTTGAAATTGAAGATGTGTTGAGCTATTATTCTATCTTCTTCTCTTGTTCACTTCTCTCACTCTCTCCCTACTCTGTTTCGGTTGCCCTCAAGTTGTAATCGAATAAGAGAATAGAACTATTCTACCAAATCTTTTGAGTTCCATTCGGACCCAGGACGTGGACAAGATGTGTTACAGTTGCATGTCAGGAGTCCCAAAATGCCAACCCTTGAAGTAGGCCGTGACCTCAAACCCCAACAACAGGAGGGAGAACCACAAGAATCCTTCGGGAACACCAGCAAGAAATTGATCCTTCCAGACAATTGAGAATTGGTCTGAAATCTTGTAGATTCTAGCAAAGAATGTGGGCCTTGATAAAAGCATAAATTGGCCTCCTGACTCTAGGGTTCTCAGCCTCGATCTCACTCCCAATCTCCAAATCGGTTCTTCCCGAAGCCAAGTAGGAAAAAAAAAATAAAAATAAAAAAAAGAAATGGAGAGAGAGAGAGAGTTAAGGAAAAACGAATGCTTGTGAGCTTTAGTTCAGGAATGGAGACATTCGGATGTATTTTTTGTTCTCTATATTCTAAATGCGTCATGGTTAGGTTGGATTACCTCGCTCCAACTCTCTAATTCCTCGCCAATGTCTATATTGTTCTCTTCCTTTATTCAGAGTGTCGACCATTTGATCCAATGCTTGAGTTGCTTCTGGATCCAATTGGGGAAAATCAAACCAATCCCTCAAAACGGACAATGGTAATGCAGACGACTTCTTTCCTATGGTTCTGGCTCAGATTCCGATGTGCAACGAGAAGGAAGTACCAATCTCATTCAATGGCTGTTGCAATCTCATTCTAGGGTTCAAAGGTATTTCAAAATACAGAGTAAAAGAGGTGAAAAGGATGAGAAGCACCTTTTTTATTCATAATTGGTTTTAGGGTCAAAAGAGTAATTTCAATTTCTAAACTAACGGTGTTAGACTTTAGGGGTACATTTGATATTTTTTGAAATTTAGGGTGATATCTTATTATGGGTTAAAAAAAAGAGAGGAAAAATACTTTAACCAAAACACTTCTAATACATCAACAATATTCATTTTATAGGGGAAAAGAAAACTACCTTGTCACATGTACTTATGCCCCTATATAGGAGGTGAAAATACCACCTTACCCTTTAATTGGATGCTTGTGTTCCTCTTCCGGTTGGTCCTTGTACTGCCACAATCGCCATGTGAGAGGTAGCAATTCCCAACCCGATTTTATATAATATTGAAAAATTTTTCCAACCTGTGAGAAAATGAGTGATAATAAGGCACCGTTTGATAACGTTTCTGCTGTTTCTGTGTCTAGAAATAGCAGAAATGACTTTTCACGTTTTTGGAAAAAAAAAGTGATTTTTTTAGTGTTTGATAAACCTGTTTTTCGAAACGTTTTTTGTAGACATAATGCTACTAAAAACCCCAATAGTATCATCAGATGCCCAAAAGAGAGAGATGGCTCGATTGCCTCTTTTTATGTTTAAATAGTTGAGAGATTTATCGAGCACAACAAACTTTTTTTTTCTCTCAAATTAGTTTATAAAAACAACGTAACAAATTCGACTTGTTTAGTCAAAGTCGTTTTTAGAATTGTAAATAAATATAAATTTTGATTTATGTTTATAGAAACAGGTGAAACGGAATAACTTTATCAAATACTTTTTAAGTTATTTCTCCGTTTCTAAGAACAAGAAAACATAGAAACGAAAAAAACGACAGAAACAAAATGTAGTCAAATAATACCTAAGATTACCCGTGAAAGGGAGAATCAAACAAATCTTACACCAAATTTGTCAAACAACCACTTCATCATTGAGAGTGTATCTCAAACAACGACCACCACTTACCAACACTGGTGCCACAAGACTCGGGATCAGGTTCTCATACGCTCCAAAAGCCGATGCGTGGCATTCCATTAATCTCTATTAAATGGGTAACTCTCATTCGTCCCTTCACAACGCCGATGCGTGGCTTTCCATTATCCCATAATCTTCTGGGTACCTCTCATTCCTCCCTTCCCAAGTTTTTATTTTTTATTTTTCATTTTTTAGTCAATCCCCAACTCCTCTCTCTCCTTTGTTTTTGGTGGGTTAATTAAACTATCCTATTATAATTCTTCTTTTGCAGGTTCGAAGAAGACATGGTTCTACTAATCGATAGGCCGAATCGGGTTTGTATTGGTATCAGCCAAGGTCGATTCTTTTTATTTTTCTACCCTTGGTTCATACGGTCAAACCGATATAGGATTGGTTAGAAATCAATAGCTGCCACTGTCAATACCAATACGGATCGGCTGATTTAAGCGATCTGATACTGGTCAGAGAGAGAGAGAGAGAGAGAGAGAGAGAGAGAGAGAGGTGTACAAACCTGAGTAATGCAGGCTGCTCTGGAGAAGATACTGCGCAGGATGAATTGATTCATAAAAGAGGCAAAGCAGGTCTCATGGTAATCAGCCTTTGATGCATCAAAATCATAAGTTGAAAACACAAATGCACACAGTAATCTAAGAAATTGATAGAAACATGAAACTTTACCACCTGACCTTAATTCTGATACTGGATCATGTGTGTGTTCCATGTCCTGATCAAGTAAACTAGGTAATTCATCCCATCAAGATTTCAATAAATTACGGTTATATACAATCAAACTGGTCTTTTTCCGATTGAATAGAACTTCACAAAATATAAGAAAATTGCTCCACATTAATTTAGTGAACATAGTAATTGATTAATCTTCTCCGAAAAATGATACATTGTTTTTCCAGTATTGCTTGATGGAGTCAACAACTTTGACTGCTAAGGCCTCATCTTCTGGATAGTAAGCAATGGGATCAGATAATAGAGGAGCTGGAAGGTTGAGAACACCTTCAAGTGTTGCATGCACACAGTATGCTGAATATGTAATATGATATCCACCTTCCTGGACAATGAGAAGGCGTCCATCACTGTGCTTATCAGCCAGTTTCCGTACTATCTGCCCAATTTCCCTATAACCCTCCATTGTCAAGCACTGTCTTCCATTAGGATCAAACTGGAGAAAAGAACAAGCAAAGTTACCTTATTGGGTAGTATCACCTCTATAACTGGCTTCAGTGACAATAATACCTCATGGAAAAATGGAAAAGTAACATTGACACTTATCCATACAATGATGGCACTACCAGCAATCTTCAACAATTTTATACATTGATCCTACAGAATTCGGAATGGATCCAGGCAATGTAGAAATAGGAATTAGGTATTCTAAAAATGTATACGTGCAGTATGCATGGTGATTCATATAAACTTTGATTCTCGCTAGTGAACCGATTTTTCAATATCATTCCAGCTATACTTATTCTAAAACAATCCCTCGCCTAGATGAGGCCAAAATCAAGGCCATTTTCCATCCTCCATTGAACCAACTTTAGTTGGATGAGAGTGAAGTGTAATTCTCAAATCAGAACTCCATTCTCTTGCTTCACAAGCAAATATAAAACGATACCTCATATTCACATCATACCACATTGATCAGAAACAGGACATCGTTCTCCCTAGGTGAATAAATCTATTTGTCAATTTTTACCCCATGCAGGAATGTTTAGCATACTACAGTGTACTTCAGAAACAGTCCTGGTAAGTTTAGAGCAGATTTCTTTGTCTACATATTGAAGATATGATCATATGGCATATCTTTTTTTTTTTCCCCTTCAGAAATAATCCTCTCAAGGTCGCTGTAGCATTAAGACAACACAGGACAATATCAAAAAGGCTTGTAGATGGAAACTAGGGGCGAGTGGTAGCCAAAGGTGGGGCCAGGAATTTTCTCTTTTTTTCTCTTGGGGAGTGAGGGGAATTAGGGGCACAAAAACAAATGTATTGGGGTATGAGAAAATGAGTAGAAATAGTTTAGGATAGGGAAACAGTGATTCCAAAAATACAAGCAATCAACAAGAATTCCAGTATCACCAAAAAGAATAATCCCAAGGAATATTGAGTTGTTTCAGCTGGATGATCATGAATCCAAGATGGTGCAATATGATTGGGTTCGCATGTTTATAAACTAAAAATTTCCTTTTATTTTCCTATTCCAGATTAATTTTCTGTTATTTGAAACTTCAGTATGCCTTTACAGCTTACCTATCCTCCACTTCTTAAATCAGTTGAAATCAGTGTCCTTGATTCTTGGTATTGGTAGATTGAACATAGCAAGTCGTCGATCAAAGACTTTACTAGGCTTCTCAAGTCCATCATAGGAAACATCGCTGAAAGTAGTGAGATGACAATCACAGAGCTCAAGGAATAGACCCATGGACGGAGATGCACAATAAACATTAGGAGTTTGTGGATGACTGTAATTGGTATACCAGAGATTTGCTAAATAAGAGGATCACTAATCAGTATATGAATATCGTATTGGTGCCATAATTTCCAACCATGACTGCTCCTAACAACTTCATATGGATAAAAAGATTGAACAAGTAATTCACTCATATGTTACACATGACAAACCTGGCATTTGGGTGCTCTTTAGTTTAGATAATCAACTGTAAGAATCTGGCCTAAAGCAACCACCAGTGGGCTACACTCCATTCAACGCCAAACAGGTTTAAACCATATTCTGGGTGGTGAATGTGTTCCCCAGATCAAAACTCAGGGAAGGATTTTATTGTGAATAAATAATGCGACCTCCCACGCTCCAAATTCTTCTATCATCATATTGCAGCAATACTGTGACACCATGCAGCCATTTTCAGAAGCTGCTAAGCTTGATTAAACTCCCTGTCAAGAAATATTTTCTTGCTGACAAACCATCTATGGTGTGGACAAACATAGATGGTTGAATCAAAACTTTTTTTTCCTACCGCAAGTGCCTATCTTTTCTTTCTCTAGATCAAGAAATATTCATTATTGTAATTACACACAATTTTAATTCAATTCCAGTTAGTATAT
>NC_056563.1:33981318-33992636 GCF_013358625.1 Macadamia integrifolia | reverse complement strand
AAAAAAAAAAAAAAAAAAGAAAGAAAAAAACACCTTAAAAATTTGATTCCAAATGTTCACTTTTTATGTGGTATTTAAAACAGTACAAAAGATCAATTTGAGATCATTATATCATGTTGAGCTTGTTGAAGCTGAATTTTTCTTTTCAATAAAATTATTCATTTTGCATGTGGTATTTAAAACAATCTAAAAATAAATAGATTGAAATATTCCTATCATGAGTTAATGGGCACTTTACCTTGAATGTTGCGATAGCAATACCATGTAGAGTCATTACCACTGAAGCAAATATCAATGACTTGGTAATAATTATTGGTTTCCTCAGTATATATTTCTGTACATTTCATGGTGATCATCATTGTCCAAAAATGGCTTTCAAAGTAAGATAATATAAATATAATGTCAATTTTTTAATTAAAAAATAAAAGGTTTTATTACCTGAGCATGTATAAAGAAGGGTATAATATGGTGGCCATGAGAGAGAGAGAGAGAGAGAGAGAGAGAGAGGGGGCACCTCTCCGAACACCTAGGTTCAGCGAGTGAGACAAGCCGTCCAAGCCGTCGTTCAGCCGTCGTTTAGCCGTCGTTCAGCCGTTGTTCAGCCGTCGTTCAGGTGGTTAACGGAGGAGAAGCAGTCTAAGCCGTCGTTCAGCGAGTGAGACAAGGATCCAGTTCTGCTCGTCTGAAGCTGTCGTTCAGCCATCGTTCAAGGCTTTAGCAGATTTTCGAACAGCAGTGGAAACCCTACCGTGGTTCAGTGCTTGTATCTACGAAACCGAGAACGAGGTTACAGTGGATGAGAACCGAAGGGTGAGGGAGCAGATCTGAGTAGATCGGAGCAGATCCGAGCAGATCCGAAGATCCGAGCAGATCTGCAGTTCTCACGGCGTCCGAAGGGTGAGGGAGATTCGAGAGGGGGAGATCTGCCGATTTCGAGAGGGGGAGATCTGCCGATTTTTCTTTCTGTGTGTGTGTGAAGTACAGAGAGAGAGAGAGAGAGAGAAAGGAGAGGTCGATCTCGATTTCTTGACGGTTAAGTTTTTCTGAGCCAACCATCGATCGATCTCAGGGCTTCCAGACATAAGTAGTGTCTGGAATTATCGCTTAGGACCTGGCCGGGCATCATGCAAGAACTGGTCGACTTCTTTCTTTGATTCAAGCGGGATTCTCGTCGTTGCAGAGGCTTTCCATTGTGCAATCTTTATAGCGACCGATCTCAGGTTGCAGGTGACAAAAGAGATTGAATCCTCTGGAGAGGTTTTTGGGCTTGTGATGGGTGAAGGAGATCGAGCGACCTGCCTGACAGGGGAAAGAAACGATGGCCGGCCGCCGGACAGAGGCAAACAACGATTGATCACGGACTTTTTGCGCCCTGTGTGTTCTTCTACTCCTGATGTGGTGCTTGGTACTGCGGTGGAGCAAGGGGAGGAGAGGGAGGGTGAGAGAAATAAGGAAGATGGACAGCCTGTGGATCGGAAAGCCCGCAAATCTTATGCTACGGTGACAAAGAAGACTCTCCCTGACGTGGAGGATCTCCCAAATCCGATTCGTGTTGGATCTCTGACGAGGGTAGTGATTCCACAGGAAGCGTATGAAGAGAAATTGGAGACTTTTTCCTTTGCGCTGATAGGCAAAGTAAACTTCAGGTTTGTATCTATGGATGATATAAGGCGCGAGGTGGTTGCGAGTTGGAGGCTAAAGGGGAACGTGAACCTTTCTCCCCTAGGGAAGGGTTTTATTCTATTTCGTTTTGAGAAGGAGGGAGATATGGCCTCAATATGGAGGAGAGGACCGATCAAAGTAGGGGGACAAATTATTCGCTTTCAGAGATGGCGCCCAGAATTTAATATCAATGATAATTTCTCTCACACTAAGCTTGTTTGGATCCGATTCCCTGAGCTTCCCATGGAGTATTGGCATGAGAGAATCCTATTGACCATGGCAAAGGTAGCAGGACGGCCTGTCGCCCTGGACAATAAAACATTAAAAGCAACGATGGGTAATTATGCAAGAGTCCTAGTTGAGATGGAGCTCAATGGCGTTAGAGTTGAGGAGATGCAAGTGGAACGAAGACAACCGGGAAAGGAGACGATATTCTGGTTCAATCAGCGAATCGTCTACGAAGACAATATGGTTCGATGCTTCTCGTGCAAAAAACTGGGACATCATGCGAACCAATGTAGAGGTAAAATGGTGGGGAAAACCGCTGTTGAGCATCCTTCTCATAAGGTAGGCGGCGGCCAGGAAGCTAGCAGGGACGACAATTCTTCCCAAAAGGAAAGGAATCTGCGGTCTCCTACCAGAATGGTAGATGCAGCAAATGGGAATACTTTCCAAATCTGTAATGAGCCAAACGTGGAGGGTTACCTTAAGTGCCAAGATTTAGTGGTGGACTTAAATGGTGAAGAATATTTCCCAATTGAGAATATTCCTCACAATGCTATGGCTGGGGTGGATCCGATGGGTGCTGGGCAGAGAGTGGATAATATTTTGGACGTGGATGTCCTTGGGTCAACCCGGTCTTCTAACCCGTCTGAGAAGGAATCGCAGGCCTCAGGTGACGAGAGCGATCACAGGGAGGGTGTTATTCAGGTCAGGGAATCTCAGACACAGAGGGAGTACTCTCAAATGGTGCGTGCTTTACGACCACGGCGCAAAATTAATTACAAACCAGGTGGTAGGGGTGGCAGAGGGGGAAAGAGTGGCAGGGGCCAAGTTTGGGAGGGGGCTGAGAATAATCCCACATGCTCCCTTTGGTTGATAAGATCAAAGATAGATTGGCTGGGTGGACGGACGAGCTTTTATCTATGGCGGGTCGTGTAAAGCTAGTCAAGTTTGTGATCTCAGGTATTCCAGTTCATAATTTTGCTGTTTAGTAGTGGCTTGATTCTGTTGTGAATATGGTGGAATGATGTG
Organism: Macadamia integrifolia; assembly: GCF_013358625.1. Taxonomy (NCBI): domain Eukaryota; kingdom Viridiplantae; phylum Streptophyta; class Magnoliopsida; order Proteales; family Proteaceae; genus Macadamia; species Macadamia integrifolia. Next base: position 33,989,720 of record NC_056563.1, on the reverse strand, counting down.
TTTGAAATATTATATGGTCAGAGGATATGGAAGTGCAAAATAAAATTGTAGTAAAATGGGAGGATGTTTGCAAACCAAAGCAGGAGGGTGTTTGGGGATTCGTAGGTTGAGAGATGTGAATGTCACCTGTTTATGTAAGTCGGTATGGCAGATCAGAAATGAAGATTCTGTTATGGCTAAATTCTTTAGAGCTTGTTTCTTAAATAAGAATGGTTCTCTAAAAGGTGGCTATAGAATGTCTTCCATTTGGCCAAATTTGAAAAAAGTTTGGAATATTATCTCTGATAATATTGGGTGGACGGTGGGAAATGGGAAGCGGATAAATTTTTGGCTCGATAAATGGCTAGGGAGCTCCTCGCTAGCAACTTCGTTGGATATTGATGTTGTTGAGCTGTCTGATGCTTCCTCAAGAGTCTGACTTCATTGTCAATGAAAGATGGAATTTTCCATCAGTACAATCTCTCTTACTCTCTAATTTTTTTGCGATGGCAAAAAAATCTATAAATCCCACAGCTGATGAGGACATTTGTCATTGGTGTCCATCTTCGTCGGGTTCGTTCTCCATCAAATGGGCTTGGGAGGTGGTTCGACAGTCTTCTCCTTCTATTGGATGGCACTCAATAGTTTGGAGATCGAAGATCGAGCCTCGTCAAGAAATTTTTGGGTAGAGATTTATGAAAAGAAAAATTCCAACTGATGATACGGTAAAAAAGAAGGGTATTTCTTTGGCTTCTAAGTGTGTATTATGTGGTGTTGCAGAGGAATCATTTTTCCATATCTTCTTCTACTATGAGTTTTCCATTAAAGTTTTGATGAAGTTCTGTGACTGTTTTGGGAAGATCTGGCAGGGGGTTATTGAAATGGAGTGATTTTTTGTCCTGGTGGAAATTTTGTGGGAAATCGGTTTCCTTCAAATGGGTGTGGATGGCTACTTTTATTTTGATTCCTTTCTTCATCTGGATGGAAAGGAATTCCAGGTTTCATGATGGGATACAAAGGACACCTGAGCAGTGCTTCGCTCTGGTCCGGAATGAAATTAGTCTACAATCTTATTGCACTTCAGGGAATTATTTGTCTATTTCTGATTTTATGTGTGCAAGGAGTATTGGGATTCGATTTTCTCCTAGAAGACCTCGACAGATGTTTGAAATTTTCTGGTGTGCCCCAGTGGAGGATTGGATCAAATGTAATACTGATGTCCAGGCAGGGTGGGTATTGGTGGTGTGTTTCGAAACTTGAATTCTGAGGTAATTGGAAATTTTAGAGGGATTATAGGAGTAAAAACCAACTTTGAGGCAGAATTTTTAGCAGTCATAAAAGGTTTGGAACAGGCAAAAGCGATGGGTATCGAGTGTCTTTGGATTGAATGTGATTCAGTCGCTGTGGTCTTATTAATTTCAAGGGGTGTGGTTCCTTGGTTTTGTCATCAACGGTGGTGTAGTTTGCTTCCTTTCTTAAACTCTATTGAATGGAAGGTAACTCACTGTTATAGGGAGGCAAACTCAATTGCAGATTTTCTTGCTAAATCGGCAACTAAATTTAGTTTCTCTGATCCCATTGTCTCTTGGCCAGCTATGGTGCACCTAGATCTTGAAATGGATGCAACTAAGTGTCCCTGTTTCCATCTGATTTAATGTTTCTTTGTTAAGGATCTAGGGGGTTTTTGAGGTCTCTTCCTTACTGATGGCAATGTCCAAGGTGGGGAATCTGATCTAGCCCTCTTTAGTCTTTCTCTGGGCACTTTTGTGCGTGTATTTGGAGTGTTTTTCCCAATTCTTTCCTGTATATTTCTTTTTTATATTTTAATACAAATGATAATCTAGCAAAAATAATAAAAAAAATTATTTAATAATAGGGTCTCTTTTGACTACAAAAATAAAATCAAGTGATCATGTAATTCTCTATTTGCAGTGACAGATTATGGGAATTAATTTGCACCTTTGAATATCATAACACTCAAAACTTAAGATAAGCCCTGAATTCAATCATAGACACAACACTTAGAGAAGGAAAAAATTTATCATGCAAAAACCTCAATTATAGGTAAGGATGAATGTCTAATCCTACTTTGATGTGGTTATGCAAGTCTTTTGAAAAGATGCACAAACGGAAAATCACCAGAGAAATAAAGCAGCTAAGAAATAAAGTAGCTAAGTGAGTGAGGGAAAAACAACTAATGCAAAGATAAGTTTGGGTTTCAATTTTTGAGATGGTTTCTCATGCTTTTATCTCCCCCATTCTTTTAGTTCTTTTCAAAGAATTATTACTATTGGACTTGAAAAGAAAGGGATTTAGGTTCTGTTATTGAAAATCTACAGAGATATTAAGCCAAATTAATTGAAATAAAAATGAATCAAGCTATACTTAAGATTTAAGAGATATCTAAGGGAAGATATTTATTGCTTCTATATAGTTTGTCAGCACATGCTGTAAACTAACTAATTCTGCAGCTTTGGGGATTCCCCACCATATCCCAACAGAAAAAGTTAACAAATGTAGAATCCAAAAGAAGGTATGATTAGAACAAAATACCAAACAGTTTAGCTAGCAAGTTACGAACATTGTGTCATTACTGAATTCCATTCCAAGACAGGTACTTGATAAACTTTATATACATTATATGGGAAAAAGAATTAATTGGTCCTTACACCCTCTCAAACGGTCCCATGAAATGACCCTCTGCCCCCTGTGTGCACTCTGGTAGATAAAAATGTGGACTCCCCCTTGTTCCCATATTATTCCCTTCGTTCCCATATTATTTATACATAGAATTTATTTGTATTTTACATTTTGACCAACAATTCTCTCTTTCTCCTTTACTATTGGGTTTTTAATTTTAAATTACCCATTACAGTCTACAATGGTTACTAGGTTCAGAGTATAGTCTGTCTTCAAGTATTTGATGAATTTAATCAATTTGTGTTTCTCTCTCACCTTCTATGTTCTTTCTCCTTGTTCCAATTCACAAAGATAGTTCTGAAGAGCCGACAAGTGTACTTAGCTCGGGACAACCATACCAAGCTACCAGCTAGCTCAGACTTATCAAGGCCGAGCCTCCAGGTTAGACTATGACACCCTTCGCCGCCCCAGCAATTAAGACTTATCAAGGCCGAGCCTCCAGGTCAGACCAACAATCTTATCTGAAAATTCATTCGCTAGTTCAGCACGACCTTACTAACATGGCCAGTTCTGTCGGTGGCCCTGCGTACCGTCATTTCCAATGGCACTAGTTCTGCTCGCGACCACGCATGCACAACCACCGGCGGCAAGGAGGCGCAATAGAACTGGATCTTCAAGTCCTCCTAGACGTCGACCAGCACGTGAGGCACATCGAGCCATTAGCATGAACCAACAAACACGTGTTCATGGAGAGTCCATGAGAAACAATGATGCACCACTTGAGGCCTCAGTTTTTTCGCCGAGACACTCCATCCATGCGACAGAAGGGCGATCCCACTCTCAGGAGGCAGTGAGCTGTGAGTACAACGGAAGGACACATACTAGAGAAGAAAGTCGAAGCCATCACACAAGGGATGAAACTTGGTCGCGAGTAAGAGTCTGTCAAGGCAGCACCATTGAGATGACCGTGCAGGAGGTCAGCCGCCCAGTTATTGAAGCCCGGCTTGGGTCAGTAAGGGGCCCCAAGATACCGAGCTTCATCCTCTCACGAAAGCAATACAAGAATGACTAAGTTTGGAGCGGTGCCATAAAAAACTCTATGAGAAGTTAGATGGTCTCAAAAAGCCAGCATTTGACCTAAAGTTTGCGTCGACACACAGTGTCCTATCTGACGAACTAAGGGGGCATTTGGTTCGAATTATCCATCGGACCAGATTCCAGGGAATCAGTTTCCCATTAAATTTAAACCATTTGACTCATTTTTGTGAAAAGCCGATCCGGAGTCGTGGTGGCCAGTAGAATCGGGGATTTCAACTAAAATCCACGACTCATTCGGATTAACCTCAATAGGTTAATCCAGGATCGAGTCACGGTTTATTGGGTTGCTATAAAAAACATGGATTCACTCTGAAGCAAAAATTTCGGAGTCCTGCGATTCTCACTGTGAAACTTGATCGAGGTTTTCCCTGAAACAGAGCGACGGAGGTGAGAAATCCCATCGTCCTCTTCCTCTTCTTCTTCTTCTTCTTCTTCTTCCTCTGCTTCCTCTGCTTCCTCTTCTTACTCGTCTTCGTCTTCTTCAGCTCGAGGATTCTTCTTCCTCTTCCTCTTCGTCTTCGTCTTCTTCTTCTTCTTCTTATTTTTCTTCTTTGTTCCTTCTCTTTTTCTTCTTCTTTTTCTGTGTTTAGGGTTTCTCACGTTTACCCACTGTCCATGATAGATGCTCGCATCTGAGAAGATTGCCTAAAACCGAGTTGATTGAAGGTGAGATTTCCCCTCTTCTTTGTATTCTTGGCCTACATTTGTGTTTTATTAAGATTATTGAAGTTCGGTTTCTATTTTTCAGGTTGTAAACTTCATATCTAGGGTTTACCCTCTTTCCAAATCAGACGATCGACTCCGAGGTTTGAATCTGCAAAATCGAAGCTTGATTTAAGGTGAGATTTCCATTCTTATGTGATTTTTTCTTCTTCGTATGCGTGTTCTTAATATTATGGAAATTCGGTTTCCATTTTTTCAGATTTTAATCTTCTTCCTCTTCTTCTTCTTCTTCTTCTTCTTCTTCTTCTTCTTTCTGTAAAGAAATTTCTGTTATTCTGTAACTTCCTTTGGAATGTATGGAATTCTGATTAGGTTTTGATCTCTTTTTCTTCTCTGCTTCTCTGTAAAACTATAATGTTTGCTTTGGTAATCTCTGTTACTTTGCTTTGTAGTTGTCTCTGTTTTGATATGTGAGCTTGAGCGGGGTCAGGTTTGTATGATGGAAGGAAAAAAGGGTGGGTTTTCAATAGGAGAAGAGAATGTTTTGGTTTTCCTGTTCTGTTCCTGGGCATCTTATTGCTTTTTGTTTGAATTGCTTCTTGATCGGTCTGGGTTTTGGAACTTCGCTTAAAGGTGCTAGTTAAAACGCCATGGAACTCTTTATGTCCCTGTGAAAGCAAAACCTTACTTTTTTTTTTCATTATGTAACATAGACGGTTTGGTTTATGATCATATTTTCCATTTTGCTAATGATTGAGAAGGTTTGGTTTATGATCATATTTTCCATTTTGCTAATGATTGAGAAGCTTTTGTTTATGATCATATTTTCCTTTTTGCTAATGATTGAGACGGTTTAGTTTATGATCATATTTTCCTTTTACTAATGATTGTGAATATTTTCCTTTTACTAATGATTGTGAATGTGAAAGCAAAATCCTTGTTGTTTTTTTATTTTCTTGGGTGAATATATTTTTTTATTTTAATTTTCTTTCAGATACACTAGATGATTTGGTTTATGATCATCTTTTTAATTTTTTTTTTCTTTCTTTTACTAAGGGTTGGGAATTAGGGTTGAAATGGTCCTTTGTAGAAACAAGGGATTTTGTAGAATATCCAATGGTTTGAGCTTTTATGATTGGAATTCAGCACCAGCAAGGAACTTCCTCTTAAATCCCTAGGTTGTTAATGGCCTTAGTATGCTTGACTGTGTCAATTTCCAGGTTTCTGACGTATCTAACTTCTTTTTGGTCCCTAATTGTCTTCTTCGTGATCATTGTTAGTTTCAATTGCTGAATTGGGATTCTTTTTTTAATCTAGTTTCTCTGGCTTTGGTCCCCTGTTTTGTCCCCCCCTCCCTTCATGATCATGCTCTGTTAGCTGTGGAGCCTATGCTTCCTTATCGGGTGTTGCAGATCATCCGTTTGACTAGGTTACTGTATAAGATTAGATGCTTGTGACTCATTTTGGGTGTTCTTCACTGCAATTTTATTTTGTTCTAGAACTTTAGTTGCCTAATCATGATAGCTACAGTTAATCTGCTACTGTTGGGTGCTTCTAAGCCCATCGTGATACTATGTTACTACTCAGGTGTTTATTTTTTTCTTGCCCGTGTCTGTTGCATTGCCTTGAAAGTCTAGACTCGTGCCTTCTATCCAACTTTTTTCTTGGATTGGATAACCAAATTATGGAACCTTCTGAGTTGACCTAAGAATAATTTCCAATGTAGATAATGTGAGCATGTTCTAAAGTCCTCCTTTTACATTTTGCTACTGTTATTGGATGCTTCCTTATTGTGGATTACTGTTGTATACATTGAAGCTTGAGGTTTTTTTTTGAATCATTAAATGTATGTAATTTGATTTATATTATCAACATAGGCTTTGGTTTTATAAGAGCAGCATATATGCTTGTTTTCTACAATAGAGCCATTTCACTTTCATTCCCAGAAACCTACAAGTCAGTCTACAAGCAGAGTTTATTTTATAACTTTTTCACACTCCAACACGTTCGCATTTTGAATGATCAGACTTCTAATTCCTTAGATTCCAATCTTATGCTCTGTCATTCCATCCTAATAGAGCCATAAGGAGGATATATAAAGAAAGGAGAGAACTATAATGAGGAGGATAAGATACTGATTATTTGATTTGAAAAATTTTCATATACTGCTTAATTTGTATCCTTCTTAGTTTTAGGAAATATATTGTTTGTTATGTAAATTTCTTGTATTCATCAAAGACTATGAAACCAATATATAGCTTAATCATATGGGCTATGAACATGTATTTTTGTTCCTTATATTATTTTTTTTTCTTTCTATGGAGTTGTCTATGTTCTTACTTTTCATTGAAAATTTGAAATTAAAATGGAACTTCTAAACATAGGTTACAATATAAAATAGTATCTTTATGAAAATTTATATTCTATTCGTTATGTTTGTATTTCTCTAATTAATTATTGCTTGTCTTGTGTATGGCATAAATTTGTTTCTAATATAATTCAATTAAGTATGTGGGAGTCAAGGTTCTTAAGGTGCCTATTTATTGTCTCTTTGGTGAAAAAACTAGGTGAAAAACTTTCATTGGGACATTTGGGGGCATCTGTTGCATTGCATCTTTACAGATGGTTTCTTCCTATTTCTTTGTTGTGCTCTCCTTGTTGTCTTTTATTGGGGTTCCCTGTTGTATTGTGTCTTTCTAGATGAATGTGTTTAGTATATATCTACAAATATTTCAAATGGGTCTTTGATTTATATCTTTAAATTTGAAATGGTGTTGTAGGTGGGGAAAAAATCTCAGACCTTATTCGAGATTCAGGCAACCAGACGTCTGGTTCAGAGCAGGGCAGGTGGCAAACAGAACTTACCCAAGTAGCAATAGAGTTAATTGAGGTAAGCATCAGGAGGCCCTACATTTAGATTTCCAACTTTGTGTGTTTATGTGTAGAAACAAAATCTGAGCATCCACATGCCTTAATAAATTGCTATTCCAACTTCTTTTTTAGGGTATAAGGCAATTGCAATTCACTTTACCTATTTCTTGAATTTTGTTATGGAAATGGAAGTTTTTTTACACTGCGTTATGTACTTTCCATCTTATATGTGGGCTATGATTTGAGGTCTTATACAAATTGAAACTGAATTAAAAACTGAATAATTTTCTTAACATCAAAACCGAATCATATTGAATTGATTCAGTTTATTCGGTCCATACATGGTCTCATTAATTCAGTTCAAATTCGATTTAAGTGGACTAATTTCTGCCTAACTTAAATTAATATTTATTGTTAATGAATAGCAATGGTCAATTCTGGCTATTATGTTTTTCTTCAAATAGGAATAATTCTTTGTTCTCTGTTGATATTTTGATTGTGTGCCAATAGTACCATGTACTACACTATGTAGAATTGGTGCTTATAATTTAAGTCTTGTAATGCACCGATTTGTAACTGAATCTTCTATATAGCACCAATTTATTATTTCTTTAATTTGAATGTAGATTTACTTTTACAATGGAGTTTGATGACGGCTACAAGAGGCGAAGGAAAATCATAATCTTTACGGCGATTGCTGTTATTATAGCAGTAGACCAGTATATAAAAAAATATTTGAAGAAAAAGCCATACTGTTGTGAACCCCTACGCTGTATTATTGAAACAGAGAAAATTATCGGTCACACTGATAAAACCTGTCGAGAACAAATAAGGTTAAGCAAGAGGGCTTTTTTCAGTTTAAGTCATTTGATTAGGGAGAAGGGTCTATTGAGGGATAACAGATCTGTGCAAGTGAATGAACAACTAGTTATGTTTCTACAGACAGTAGGACACAATATTAAAAACCGCGTCATTGCACACAAGTTTGGACATTCTGGTGAGACTGTAAGTAGGTACTTTAACCTTGTATTGGGAGCAATCATTAAATTGTACCCGATACTATTGAAACCTCCAAGTATCGCAGTGCATCATCGAATAACAAGTAATGAAGGAAGATTTTACCCTTATTTCAAGGACTGCATCGGAGCCAT
>NC_056563.1:33929137-33977137 GCF_013358625.1 Macadamia integrifolia | reverse complement strand
GGGGGGGGGGGGAGAAATTGTGCTTATAAACTACTTGTAGCCAATATTGTTTTTTCTCAGCACTTGTCTCAATTATATACCAATCATTATTATCAAAAGTATATTTTCCACCTATAATATTTGTCCATCTATTTACATATTTCCTAGATGACTTATTAAATTTCCTAATCTCATCATAAGAGGTAAAGCAAGAAATGCCTTAGGTTTTTTCTTGTTTTCAAGGAGATAGTCATGTGCCACAGCTACTATTTTTCAAATAAAACATCCACCTCTTGAGCATAAGCTAATACAATCATTGAATCCACAACTGTGTTGGTAGCAATGCGTTAGAATACAAGTGCAACACACTTCAATGTATGAGCCGTTTGTTTAACATCTTGCACCAAAATTATAATTTATTGAATATATACACCTCCAAGTAAGGGTGTTAATCGGTTCGGTTTCGATTTAAACGGTTCAATTTGGTTTGGTTCACATATATTTTGGCTGAAACCAAAATCGTACTATTTACTAAACGGTTACCTTTTCAGAAACCACAATCATTTAGGCACCATTTGATAATGTTCCGTTTCTGCCGTTTTTGCGTTTCTCTATTCCTAGAAACGGAGAAATGCGGTAAAAAGTGTCTGGTAAAAGTGTTTTGTTTCACCTGTTTTTAGAAAACAGAAATTGAAATTTCCACCTATTTATGGTTCTAAAAACGCCCCAAGCGAAACAAGTTGAACTTGTTTCTGCATTTCTTGAAACGACTACAATGGACCTCTAATTACCTGCTGCCCGATAAAAACTCTCTCATTCACAGAAGAAGCGTTGAATTAGGTCTGTGGGGTAGATCACCTGATCTTCGGCTACCATCGACGAAATCCAGAGCTCCGCAAAGATCGACATTGATCTGCTTCATCTCTGAGGATTACTAGTTTAGAGAGAAAGATATTGAAGAAGAGAAGAACAGATGGAGATGATCCATCGGGTAGTTCTCTTTCTCTTCATCTGATGATGAGGAAGACGACGAAGATTATGATGGTGATGATGATGATGATGAACCAACAAAATACAAACCAGAGTCTTTGGTGTCGTTTCTCTCTTTACCAATGGAATCGCGACCACAGGCTTGTGCTACTCTACCCAATGATGAGGAAGTTAACAGGTCCATGCCGATTTGTGGTTCCACTGAACGGGAACTGAAAACACCACCATTGAACCAAAATGCTCAAGATAGGAGCAAATATGTTCATTCAGTACTACAATTGAGAATCTGTCATAGTGGAAAGCTGTCAAGGTTTCTAGGATGGAGAAGAAACCAGGAGACTAACCCGTCTTCAGATTAGATCATCAAACAAACACCCGGCGAAGGCATATTGGGACTTAATAAATATAGAGAGATTAGGGCTTTGCAGATTTGATCAGTAAAGTTGTGGCGAGTGTCTTCGCCTCTGAAGCTGAGGAAGGCATCATGGTTGAAGCAAGGGGCAGAGGTAGAGGTAGAGGAAGAAGACGCCATGGAACAAGGAGGAAGAAGAGATCGAGGATGGAGATCGAAAATGGTTTTGGAAGTTGAAGGGGAGAACAGAGACAGAGAAACTTTTTCAGAAACAGGGTTTATCAAACACATTAAGGCCCGTTTGATAATGTTTCAAGAAATGTGTTTCTGCTGTTTTTATGTCCAGAAAAGATAGAAACGGAACAAAAAGCGTTTGATAAAAACTATTTTCGTTTTACTTGTTTTTATAAATAGAAATAGAAATTTCTACCTATTTATGGTTCAAGAAAAGACCCAGGTGAAACAAGTTCTTTCGCCGTTTTTGGAAACAACTCATGGCCATTCTTTTGTTGGTTACTATCGACTTCCAGAAACATGACTTATCAAACACCTTCAATTCCATTTCTGTTTCTAGAAATATAAATTTATGTTTCTGCCGTTTTTTGAAACAGAAATGGAAGAGACGTTATCAAACGGGCCCTTAAATTCCTTTTCTAGGAAATTTATGTTTCTGTCGTTTCTTGACATAGAAATGACAGAAACGTTATCAAGTGGGCCCTTAGTAAATGGTTTCGGTTTCCACGGTTTTTAAACGGTTTCGATTTCATGGTTTTAAACAGTATCGATTTATTCCATACGGTTTCTAAATGGTTAGCAATCAATTTGCCAGTTTATTCGCATGTTTACTAAAATTTTCTTTTAGTGATAAACAATTCAATCTTGAGAATGTGAAATGCAAACCATTATGTTTTGTTAAAACAACCAAACAACTAAGCAAAGGAAAACATTTTGATAGAAAATAGTCTCAAGTGCATCTAACAAGTCAGTAAGTAATGCTTATAGTAGGGATTTTCTTCTTCTCCACCCCCCCAAATAATGTGTTATAATATTGGAAATTATATATTTAATATGTCATGATATAAGCAAAAATTGCATTTTTATTAGTATACATTCTACTTTTAGTGCATTGGATTAATTTAATTGGCATTCCAAACAATGAACAAGCTACCTCTAGAATTACTTGCAGGCTTGCAACACTCAATTTTTAAATCAAATGAGATACTAATGATATTTTGCAACTACCTTATTTAATCTTTAAACGGATTAATCGGATAAGTTTTGACAGTTTAAACTGTTCAATTTTCACGGTTTCAATTCGGTTTGAAATCAAAGGGTTAAATGGCTCGGTTCAGTTTCAACCCTAATCGGCCTGAAACTTGAAACCAGAACCGAACCATTTACTAAATGGTTTTGCGATTTTGGTGTAAACGGATCGGTTCGGTTTTGGTAAATGATTTCGGTTTCAAATTCACATCCTTATCTCCAAGCCTCTTCCTTTTCTTCTCATTCGTTGATCAATCAAATAACGTTGCAGTTGAACTTGCTCCCCCATTATTTGATTGAGAATTTGTCATATGATTCAATATAGGTTGTGATCCTCTCCCAATCCCTAGAGTGTCTTCTGTCAGCCCCTCCATATAATTGCCCTCTCCAATTAAATCGGTATTCATAAGGACTTGAGATCGCCACAAGTACTCTATCTCCGTGGAAATTTTTTTTTTGGGTTGGTAAATAAATGAATTAAATAAAAGGAGAAGGGAGATTACAACTGTGAAAGGGGAAACAAACCCTAAAAGGGTAACATAAGCCCACATGGGGAAAGATTGGACCAAAGAAGCCCATTCAACATCCAAGGCCCAAAGGACTTCAAGCTCACATATCCAATGCATCACAAAAGCCCACATGGGCTTAAAAACAAAGCAAGGAAGCCCATCCAAGGGCACCCAAGTAAAAATCCATTTAGGGTTTGAGGAAACCCTAGCAAACATCTCTTTCTCTTCATCAAATCAGCCACAAGGGGAGCATCGATGATGAGGGGGGCTGCCTCATGGAGGGCACTGGCCTTGTGGAAGGCCATGACTGAGATTGCAGCTGGCCTAGCGAAGGTGACAACCACAATTGTTTGTTGACCTTGCAGAGGGCATTAGCTAAGCGGCTGCCAGTTGAGCAAAGTTGGCAGGCAAACAACTGTTTGCCTTGTAGCTGGCAGCAAATCAGCAGAAGCTAAGCGAGCCAAGTAGATCGAGAGGCTAGCGGCAGACAGCTGCAGACCATGCGGGCTAATCATTTCATGCGCACGCTTGCTTTAACTACTATGTATCACAAAAACAATGCTTCAACTTCTAATATAAATAACTCTATTTTCTTGTCCCATAAGTAAAAAAAAATTGTTAGATCCTTAGGTTTTGCATGTTCTCTTTATGTAGTATACTTACCCTTGGATAAATGTGAGTTCCATCTTTTCTCTTCTTTCTAGTTTTAGTTTTTATAATTATGATGCATAAGGTTTAGATAATTTAACATATCTACGGTTGAAGTATTGTTTAACCTTCTCCACACACACACACACAAAGTCTTGTTTAACCAAGTGTACTAAGGTGCCTAACACTTTTGGTTAGACAAGTTTGCGTTGGAGTCATTTGTTTTAAATGTAGGTTCAAGATCCTAATATAAGTGATGACTTTTTGTCATTGAAACATCCATTGAATCTGTCGTAATCTGAGCCTTATCTCTCTTGTCCTCACAATAGGATTTTATTTCAATAGCATAAATTAAATGAATTTGTTACTATAGTGAAAAAAAAAAAAGGTGGTTGTAGGGATTCTTCTTCCACCACAGGTGAAAAACTTTTGCCAATTTTTTTTTTTTAACTAATATTAATTGGATAATAATTTGAGGGGAACGAATATAAATGTATGCAGATAAGGTTGTCAAATGGATTCTCATCAATATGTATATTTTTTGGCAAAAGTTTTTATGTACGACCATACATGGAAATGAGAGGTATTAAGTGCAATAAAATGAAATGACATAAACACAACCTTACCCTCTATTTCATGGGGCCAATAAGAGAATCTCACGTGGGTGAATACCTTCCCCTCACCCCCCCCCCCTTTTTTTTTTCTTTTTTCTGAAGATCTACAATCTCTTCCAATCTCGAATCATGACTCACACTCTGGGGAAGGGGATGCTTGGGGGAACTTGTCCCCGATCTTCTGCAAAATATGAGGAGGCTCATTCCGCTTAATTGCTTACCACTCGAAAGCGAAAGGGTGCTTCTTGCTCTAATTCTCTGGCCGTTGATTGCGGTATTACACCAAGTACAACCTTAGACCGTTGGCCCGTCTATTGCGGTATTACACCAAGTACAACTTTAGTATACAAAAAAATTCTTCAACCGGACCAAATGTTGAACCATTTGACCCAATGTTTAGTGGTTCAACAGTCTAACCATACGATCCAGTGATTCAAAGTATGTGCTTAGATCTTAGACCACTGGATTCCAAAATACCATTGACCAACCCCAGTAGCCAACTGTTTTTTTCTCAGCTTTTTCTTCCTTTCGGTCAGGCCGTGATATGAACCGGCTTGGTTTGCAGTTAAAACCAAACGCTACAATAATCCGGTCCAATGGTCCAGAATCATGGGTAAGTTTGAGACAGCTTTCCTCGTTATATTCTCTCCTCGAGGCCTTTGTTCTTCTATACCTCTCATCTTCTCCACAGGTCTCTTCTGTTCCAAAATCTCTGAACACGGCTGAAGAAGACAATCACAAACATGGGTTACGAAAACGATCCGTGAGCGATCTGATCTTTTCAAATTTTATCACATTTTGTGAAAGTTATTGTTTCTGAGAAATTAGGGTTTATGGGTCTCGATTGTTGTTGCAGGTACCGCGATGAAGATGGAGAGCCTTTGATGGACTTCGATGAGACACAATCTGATCGGGAACCCTCGCTGGAACCAGAAGATCCTGATGATGACTGGCGACGGGAGCGATCACCAACCCCAGTTCATGAATCCGATGCTGGATCTAAGGGTAAGCCGAGGAAGAGGCTTATTAAGAAAAGCGCGAAGGAGAGTACGCCGGATTTTTATGATGAGGAGGAGGCTAGGGCTTTGGTGAGAGACGATTGGGATGATGAAGGTAATGATCTTTCGTCGTCTTCTCGTAAGCGGAAGGTTTCTAAGGATGGTGGAAGCAGAAAGAAGGACAAGAAATCGAAGTCGGAGAGGAAGCTTGCAGATAGCTCTAAGTCTGGGTTCAAGGGGGGGAGCTCTTCTGGAAGGTCGAGAGATCATCAGAGTGGTGACCCCGAGATGAAAGAGATGTGGGATACGATTGCTGGGGGTGATTCGGAGGTATTAGAACTTCCTTTACCTGTTCACATAATGGAAATTTTGCTTTTTTGAGTATTAATAGTTTGGATATTAATTTGGAAGAGCAGCTACTAGTTGCAATTCGCCCAAAATCAGTCCTTTTTGCATCAAATTGTTTACTTGTGTAATGGGTGAAGGGCCCGAAGCCCCTGCTACAAGATAGTGTGGGTTTCCTATAGTTTTTTGTTTTTCCCCCAATAATCAAATATCATGTTTCTGCAATTGGCGAGTAACATAAAGAAGCTAAGGAATGATTGATTTCCTGCTAAAGTATTCTTTGTTTTTTTAAACTTATCTTCTAGTTGCTATTACTCATTCTTTTCCTATACACCCCCCCACCCCCACACCCCCCCCCCCCCACCCCCCCCCCCCCCCAAAAAAAAAAGAAAAAAAAAAAAAAAAACACACACACACACGCGCACACAAAAGAGTGACGATGGTTATAAATCTTGGCTCATCAGTCTTTCAGCAAGCTGAGGCTTTCTTTGCAAAAAATTTAGAAACTGAGGGTTCTCTGAGCTTTATATAATAATAGAACTTCTGTGTCTTCTTTTTGTTTTTGGGAATAGGATGACCAAGAGGGTGTCAGGACACTGGATGATGATAACTTCATAGATGATACTGGTCTGGATCCTGCTGAGAGGTATGGCAGTGACAATGAAGCAGGTTCTGTTGGGGATGCTCCTCAGGTTAGCTATTCATCTTTTCTTAACATTGTAATACTGGATGCCTTTCTGATCTTGCTCCATTGAACTTATTTATTTTTCCTAAAACAATCCTTGTGCTACTCATGTTATCACTCATTTTATAGGAATTTGTGTAAACACATTAGCGCTGCTTCTATCGTTCTTGATCAAGGTTCGAAGCTCCGGTTTTGAAACCGAAATATTTTGCGAAACTGTTAAATTTGGACCGAAACCTAATAAGTTTCAGCTGCAGGTTTTGGATGTTGGTTTCAAGGTCCAAATGACCCGAAAATTCTAGGAAATCCAATTTTAGGCCCTCTAAGTGATGCAAGAGCTCTTGCATGGATCGGCCCGAACCCATTTGGGGATCCATACCAAGAAAATGACTCGGGTGTAATTTGGGTTATGGTTCATTGAATATTTAGAATTTATTTTATTTGGGGAAGATATTTTATTGGAAAGATATGGAATCTTTTATTTTGGGATAGTTATTAGACGTGTAGGGAAATTTTCAGTTTCAATTTTATTAGTCAAGTTTTAGGAAATCATTAGGATTCTTTGGTTTTATAATAAAGATCAATTGAGTTATTTGGGTTGAAGCCTGCTTGGCTGGTTGTGTGCTTTCCCTTCCCTCCTACCTTCCTGCAATCTCTCTGTCTCTCTCTCTCATCTTTCTTCTTCTCATCATTCCCAGCGAGACTCTTTCCCCCCTCCTACTTTCTCCTCCTCCCGTGTTACCTATGTTGCTGTTGGGTTGAGTACAAACTGCTAGAACTACTTGGAATACCTGCTCTGTAGGTGTCCTGCACCTTAATGACACTTCTATTAAGTGATCAAACTCTGCAACCAGATCTGGCTGCTACAGCTGCACCTGGTCTAATTTCAGAAGATTCTATTTGATCCTTCAGCTGATTAACTGTGACTAGTTGGTGGTTGCCCTCCATAGGTACTCGAGTCAGTTACCTATTTCCAGATTTGTTGGTTGATTGGAGCTCTTAATTTGGAAGCCTCCATGTTGAAACCTTAGCCCTTTCCGCTTCTGGTTCTACTTCAAGATTGAAGACGGTGTTGGTTTTCCTTCCTTTATTAGTTTTAATTAACCTGTGACCCTACTTTCCTCGTTACCCTTACTTCTCTCCTTATTTACCTTCCCCTCATTTTACTTTTAGTGCCAAGACTACCCCCTCTATATAACTCTCGTCTCCCAAGATTTATCCCTCCCTTTTTATCCCTACATAATACCCCCATTTTTACCCCTTATTCTTTTTCAAGTTTTATTTCTTCTTCCAAAATACCCCTTCCCCATCATGCGCTATTAATCTTGCTGGTTTTATTTTCTTTGTTAGTTTCACTTCCATTAATTACAAACTTGCCATCCACTTAATTGTTTGAGTTGTGTAGTATGTGGGTGGGTCCATAGCATACACAATAGCGTATTTTGGGGCCCGAGTTCTGCATCACTAAGCATTGTGGAACCTCAAAAAAAAAAAAAAAAAGAAACCCAAGATAGTGAACATTGTATGGTTATGTATATACAAGTAGGGGTTAAACTCTAGGCCTGCACCTGTAGCACCAACTTGTCCCAACACAAAAATCCGAAATCAGCATGACCATATGATAAACGTGTTGGGCTTGGAATCAGCCATTTATTATTTGGTCGTTCCTAGTGCCCGATGGTCGCCTGAATAAGGTATTACACTGTATATTGATAGACTGTATATGGGAGAGGGTTCTGTAAAGGCATTGTGACCCCTATACCGGTGCATGAACCAATGGGAACACTAGTAGAAGCGTCAATAGGGGTAGGATTTCTGCCTTTAATGAGGGGTGTAGTCATTTCGCCCCCACTGTATTTGGGTGTAGTAACCACATTGCCTTTTAGGCTTCTTTTTCCCATAATATATATAGGGCAAGAGAATGGTATTCATTGGTGCAAGTACACGCCAGCACGTGCGGTCTTTTTGCAACTTGCCTAGACACACTAGCAAGTAATGTTCTTTCTTCCATATATATAGGGAAAAGGTTGGGTATGCAGCCGATATCAAGTATGCTAGCACCTATTGTATCTATCTCTCTCTTCCCTTTTTCTGAAATGACTCTCATATCCTTCCTGAATGCTGAATGATACTCCATCATGTGATCCTATTGGTGCTATCCGCTAGCATACTTGATATCGGCGGCATATATATATATATATATATTAAAATATTAAATACTTATTACATATATAGAAATATATGGGATATAATATGTATTAATTGATTAATATAATAATATAGGGCAATAGAACACTACCTTGCGGGCGCAAGTACACGCCAGCACGTGGGCCATTGGGAGGGCATGCGGGAGCATCTTCATCAAGGGGCAACACAATCTTTTTGCACCCGCTATGTTTAGGCATAGACACACACTAGTGGGTAGTGTTCTTTCTTCCTAATATATGAGGATCTAATAATTACATACATCACGAAGAAGCAATATATCTAATGAATTAAGATTGAGAAGTCCATTATTCTCACACTCTTGCCCCACCACCTCACTCGATTCACGTTTTTTGATTTAAGTTACCTACAGTGCTGAGTTTCAAATTGCCACATTACTCCATTACAGCCTGTCTTTGCCTTATTTGATTTTTTCCCATCTCTCTCTATCTTCTTCTCCCTTTCTCCTCTCTCTTCTTCTCCATTCAACATTCCAAAAGTGGAAACCCCAAGAGGACAAGATTTCCACTGCGCCGCTACATCAGTTTATTGTTAGATCTGGAGCGGGGGGTGATGTTGCTTTAGAGTACAGCAGATCTATAAAGCAAGGCTGCCGAATCTAAAGGGAGGAGTTTTTTCTGGATCTAGAGTGAAGAGTAATCGTCGGAGCTCTGCTTGAAGAAGATCCTAGGAATCGAAGTTGGTTCTCTGGTTCAGATCGTCTCTGCACGAGTTATTGCCAGATTTTCTCTGTAGTTTGGGAATTGAATTTCTATGAGGACTGCAACTTTACCAGTAGGTTACAAATCTTTTCTGTTCAAGGATCACCACTTTACCAGTAGGTTACGATTATTTTCTGTTTGAGGATCACTAACTTTATGGTAGGTTACAATTATTTTCTGTTTGAGGATCATTAACTTTACCATCACCAACTATGTTTGAGGAATCTGGAAGGCCAGTCGCTGATAATGTGCGTCATGATCCTGATGCTGGCTTCTTTGTCCCAACTGCAGGCACTGGTTATGGCCTGTTATTGCCTGATGAGAAAGACCGATTATGGCCCGGAAACCGACCGACCGACCGACCGATCGACCGAATGACTGTGTTTGTGCCTGGCCTCTCAAGGCCCAATCCTATAAACGGTCGGGAACGGTGGAAGGTTTTAATTTGGGATTGCCCCGATTAAGTCCGATCGGAATTTTGATCATTTCAACTGAAATTTTGGACATTGTTCTTGACGCCCTTCCCAAAAATAAAAATAAATTAATATCTATTTTCTGATTCTGGCAGGCAGAAGAGGGTGAAGAGGATAATGAAATCCAACAACTATTTAAGGTGGGGAAGAAAAAGAAGAAAAGTGAGAAAACACCGGCAGAAATAGCTCTGCTTGTAGAACATCTCATGGCAGAGCTTGAAGTGACAGCTGAAGAAGATGCCGAGCTTAATAGGCAGTCTAAACCTGCCATTAATAAACTTAAGAAGCTGCCACTTCTAACTGAGGTCCTCTCAAAGTAAGATGGTTGCTTTGCTTACTGTGGTTACTTGAGTGAGTATATTACATTTCTGATTTCTTTTGCCTGTTATGGATGCTTTTATTGCAGGAAGCAACTTCAACAAGAGTTTTTAGATCATGGAGTGCTGACTCTTCTGAAGAATTGGCTCGAGCCTCTCCCTGATGGAAGCTTACCTAACATAAATATTCGAACTGCAATTTTGAAGATATTGACTGATGTATGTCAACTGTATAGTAATTTTTAGTTTACTAATTACTATTAGTATTTGGGCTAGCTTGGTCATTGAAATGAAATGCGGCTTCTGTTATGCAGTTTCCAATTGATCTAGAGCAGTATGATAGGAGGGAACAGCTCAAGAAAAGTGGTCTTGGAAAGGTTTGGCTCGTTTCACGAATTTAGAAGCCTATTTGCAATGGGAACATAATTGACTGATCTGGTTGTCCTTTTTCTTCCCTTGCAGGTCATTATGTTCTTGTCTAGATCTGATGAGGAGACCACATCGAACAGGAAACTTGCTAAGGATTTAGTTGACAAATGGGTAGGGCAACAATTCCAAAGTCCCTGCGTTTGTGGTCATGCTTTGGAGATCTCCACAATCTGTGATCTGTTAGTGATATCTGTTGATTATTTTAATCAAAAAATATTTGCAGAGTCGACCTATATTCAATAAGAGCACTCGGTATGAGGACATGCGAAATTATGATGATGAGAGAACTCCCTTCAGGAGGCCGTCATTGAAAAAGTATTCATGATAGCACTCTTTCGTGTTCCTTTTGCTTTGGGAATTCGACTATGTTTTGCTGCTACACGACTCATTATAATTTCTAATATCATTTTTAATTGTCATAATTTTATAGGCCGGTGACCAAAGCTTCAGGAATGGACTCAAGAGATGATGATCTTGATGAATTTTCACAGTAAGTCATCTGCCAGAGTTGTCTTTTTTGGCAATACTCATTATCTTATTTTTTACAGTGGCTTTGAGTTGATGTATGTGAATATGTTGTACTGATTAGTATTTGTCTGCACTTAAGGGGTCCAAAGTCTGGTCAATCATCTTCCAGGCAACTTACTACTAGGCCGGAAGCCCTGCCAATGGATTTTTTGGTCCGTCCGCAATCTAAGATAGATCCTGATGAAATAAGAGCACGAGCTAAACAAGTTATACAAGATCAACGCCGGTTGAAGGTTAGTTTCTTAATTAGCTGGGAACAATTAAAACCATGCCTTTTTGAGCTATAATAATAATTTTATTACTAAAATTTAATTTTGACCAACCCATTGTTACTTAATTCTATTGCTTGGAATGAATTAGTGCAATGTTACACTAGATTGTTTTTGTTAATGGGGTGCTTCCTGAAATATTCACAGCAATTGGTGGATGTTCCAATTTCTTGGAATGGGTCCCAGTTGTTTTGTGGTGGTGATGACAAAAAATATTAAAGATGCAAAGAATGAAATGAATGAAGTCCCTCAACAAACACACAACGCTACATGAAAAATCCAATCAAAAGGATGAACCATGTTTCTATCATTCATGCTGTTAAAGACACAGAAAATAAGTAAATTTGATTCATTATCTATCCATGAACCAATTAAAATGGCAACCTCCCTCCCACCCTTCCCAACCGGTGCGCGCGGGGGATGAAATTCTCTGTAAATGAACCATTAAACCAAAAGAACTGCAGGAGTTTGTGATTGTGTATAATTCAGGCAACAGCACTTAATGCCGAGTTGGTGGCCAGCGACACTTGTAGGGTGGAAGCAAAACCCTAGGAGGATAGAACACTTAATGATGTGTTAAGAAACTGCAATGGTAAATATCAGCATTCAACTAGTACAAACAATGGCAATCATTATCTGTCAGTTAAGAGTTTTTATGTAGGTAAGAGTCCCATTTGGGTCTAGATCTTAAGATTAGATATACAGATGCTTCCATTGAAGCTACAGATTATATATCAACAATCTAAAACCCTGTAGATGTGTCTTCTTCGTAGAAATGTCTTGTAAGTTTTCCAGCGTAGGATTTGTAGAGAATAAATTCAGGTGATCATACTTTCTACCATTCTAGTATGCTGAGCAACCATCTGAAAGAACTGAAATGTCATCATGCCTTGATTGATACTGGGTATCATTATTTCTGAAGTCTGAACTGTAAAAAATAATTCAGAATCTTGCTGACAATTATACCACACATGTCATCAAGTAAGCACACTTTTGTTTTAAGATGAGCAAACACTTGATAAGATGTTTTATTCCCCTGATTTTTTTTGTTTTGTCACTTCTAAATATATTGTCTCTTGATGAGTTTGAAAGCAAAGTTAATTGTGCTGTGACTTGCAGATGAATAAAAAGTTGCAACAGTTGAAAGCACCAAAAAAGAAGCAGCTTCAAGCAACGAAGCTTAGTGTGGAGGGTCGTGGCATGGTCAGGTTCCTTTAGCTCCTCATGATGTGATGCTGGGAACTGGGAAGCCCCGAGCATCATGATATTCACTGGTATCACCACCCAACAAAACATTCCTTCTAAGAATAATGGAATGGTAGCTGAATGTGTTCAAGCAGTAGGGGTCTCATGTTCCTTTGGGTTCAGATTTGGAATCCTCTTGGGGGGAGTCATCAAGCAGAGATCGTAGATCCAACCTGTCTCCCTCCCTCCCTCCTTCCCTTCTTCTCCCCCTCCATTTTCTTGTTCCAATAATATCATTGTACATCATCTACTCATATCCATCTGGTTTCCAATTTTACCTTCAAATTTGTGGTATTCCCTGTCAAGGGTGACAAGATAACTCCCTTTTATGTTAGCAGTTTAGCCTTGGATTCAAAACTAGCTAGTTTAGACAAGATCAAACCATCTGGGAGCTTTGGTCGCATTTTACTCTGCTTAGTTTGCTTTATCTATTGAATTGTTTTATGGATGAGGAAAACAAGATTTGCCTCTCAACACAGGCAGCATGTCTGTGATGTGGCAGATCTGGTGGGCCTAAGTTCTGATGACATGTACATGTTGGCACCATGTTGGATGGACTCTGCTCATTTGTCAAGCTCCTGTGCATATAGACTCATTTGTCAAGTGCGTGCATGTGTATATGTACTCGTTTGGAAAACTGGATTGGAATTTGGTAAAAATATCCTCTGCCTCCCCTCATTAGAGAATGATTGCTCTGGAATTTGACAAGGTCGCCCAATTCAAAATGGGATTCTGATCCTCTCCAGTCCCGCTGGGTGCCCAACACATCTGCAGGCATGTACTAAACCGCTACACTGGTGTTCATGTCAAGGGTTCTCTGCCGTCAGATCTGTGCTGTAGAGGATCTTGTACCATTGATTGGAGCAATCATTCTCTGTTGCACTGCACAGGTGTGATGAGAACCTGGGTGGCTGGGAGCACCCTACCCCGAGGTGCTTTCAGCCGTCCAGATCCTCACAGCACCAATGCAGTGCGGCAGAGGATTTTTATATCATTGATTGACCAGTTCCGGTTAATTCTGTTTTTATTAACCTTTTCCGGAATTTGCCTTAAATGCTACGAATCTTTCTTATTGGCCATTTTATCTTGTTCCAGTTTTTTAACTAAAGAAAGTCGATCAAACTTACTTTGTGTAGCTAACAACTATTTTTTTCGTGGAGCTGGATCCCCTTATTTTTAGATGTTTATAAGTCAATTTCTTCGATCCTTTTTAGGTTTCAGCCTTTGAACGCTCTATTTTTTTATTAAAGCTATTACCTTATCTTGTTATGCAAAGAAACACTAAGATTTTTGAAAAGGGAACCTTGGGGAATGTAATTTTTTTTATCAGGCTTGGGAAAGTAATTAAACACTTGTAATATATATTCATATTTCTTTTTCTATCAAAAAAAAAAAAAATTTCTTCATATAAGTAGAGATTAATAAGACTTTTGAATCAGTAACCCTCAAAATCAAAGATCTTTGGAAATTTATGATTCCTCTTCTTGATTCCATTTTCTAGGGTTTTGGTCAATTCTTAGCTTTTCAACTGATTTTGAATCTTGGATCCATCCAACCCGAATTGGAATTGATGGAGGCTGCTCTCAGAGCCAATTCCAAATTTTAAACCTTCCATGGACTGACACACCTGAAATAATGAGACCAAAAAAAAAAAATCATTGTTAACAAATGAGCTCTTAATTCTTGCAAAAGGCTCCACCTTGGTAGGGTTTCTTGCAAGGATTAGATATCTGTCATGGGAAGCTCGAATGGCCTAATTTTGTGGACAAGAGCTCCCACTGTTTTATGCTTTACATGTTCTGTCATGCGGAAGCTCGAATGGCCTACTTCGGTGGACAAGAGTTCCCAATGTCTTCTGTTTACATGTTAAATTTCATACTAAAATAAATTTCATCAAGTGGTAAAGCTTTATAAAGAATCAAGACTGAGAGAGTACAATAATGGTTGGATATGGTAGACATACATTGGGTGTATCTGATTGAATTTGAGTATGAAATTTGATACGTGATTAATCTAGATTATGTCATCTATGTCTAATTGGAAGAATCAACAATATTAACTCAACTCAGTCTTATCTCCAAAACGTAGGCAATTACATGGATCATTTCGTTGCAATCAGCTCTATTCAAAGCCATATTCGTAACAATGCCTAAGCTATTTATCAAACTAAATCAAACCACTCATTTGTACTAGGGCATCTAAAGGTATCCATTGTGAACAAAATTTAGCTATTGCCTAGGTTGCAGCTAAAGAAATAGAATCTTAAAGAGCATTTTGAAAAATACTAAAACCTAGGAGAGTATTTGTGAACCTGAGAAGTAAATAATTCCATTTTTACGTAGCTGCCAACAATGGCTGCAGCTACTTGGCTGCAAATCGGGTAGCAGTCAATTTTTTCTCTCAATTGTACATGTCCAAGCCACCTTAAAGGATATTCTCGTGGCTTATTATGTATTGGGGCTACTCAATTATAAGGATTTTCTCCTAACTCTTAATGATTTCCAATGGGAACAAGGACCCTCCTTTGAATTAGTGGACTATGCTTGACCAGATTGACATTTTCACAGTATTTCCAGTCTAATTAATAAAAAAGGGCCAAATTTAGGTGAGTTTTAGACTATTTTTTTAATTATCTTTACTGGGCATCGGGTGATTTTAAGAGACGTATTGTATTGTATCAGGGGTATGCAAGATATGCATGAAATTGATCAAGATACGCATGGAAATGCACAACATATATCTGAAATAAAGTTTGAAGCAAGAAAACATAGAAATGCTTAAGATACATCCAAAATAAAGCTTGAAGCATAAATCGCTATAAAAGAGAACAAATTACAAGAAGACAAGCACAAAAAAATCATTTCGGTTTTGGGGAAGATTTAGGGTTTAGATTGACAAATCATTGAAAAAAGAAGAAGACAAATCAAGATTTGAGAAGAAAAAAGAAAAAAAATTCGAAGTTTTGAGAGATGCATGTTCTTGTGCAGATCTTGTTTCAATTCTTGATTGTAGGTTATTTAATCCCAAAATGCATATGAAATCAATATTACAAGAATTTCTTTTGAGGGTAGAAGCAAGGAATCAAGTTGATTTTGTCCGAAAACGATTAGAATTGCCTTATGCAAACTCCTGGTAAGTGTTCTACAGTTTATAAAAAAACATATCAAGTGTATCAATTGGTATCTACCGTATTGGGTCGCGTATTGATCATGCCAACCATATTTGGTCACGTGCCAATGGGTATCTACTATATTGGTCATATCGACTCGGTACGGTCGATGCATGGGCAATACAATTTTTTATTTTTTTTTAAGATACCATATCGCATTGAGGCCTTTAAATACCGATAAATATGGCCATATGATCTGACACGATACTTTAGACCTTGGTTGAGTACTTTTCTATTGTCTAGGTATATATCAATCACCTTTTGATGGAGCAACGCTTCATTGGAGTCGTTTGGAAGCACAAGCAGAGACAAACTGGGTCTAAATCTAGTTTGGGTTATGTACCATATTTAAGGGTTTATTTATTTGGGATTATATTTGTAATTGGATATTTATCTTATACTTAGCAATCGTTATTAGCAATTAAGAGTTGAGTTAAAGATAGATACGATTTGGAGTTTTACTTCCTTTATATATGTACACATTCCAATAATTAGATTGAATAATTTGAGTTCTGTGTCATATTTCCCTCTCTCTCTCTCTCTCTCTCTCTCTCTCTCTCTCTCTCTCTCTATATATATATATATATATACATATACATGTATGAAAAGGAAGAAAGCTCCAAATCGTATCTATCTTGAACTCAAACTCCTAATTGTTTATAACGATTGTTAAGCATGAGATAAATATCTTATAGGACCAAAATCAGATTTGGACCTGGTTCATCTCTGTTTGTTCTTCCAAACAAGTTCGTACCCATCCAATGAAAGCGCTACTACATCACCCTTACTGGACTCTTCTATCTTGCACTCAAACTCCTATCTTGTTTATTAACGATTGTTAAGCATGAGATAAATATCAAGTTATAAATATCTTATTGGACCAAAACCAGATTTGGACCTGGTTCATCTCTGTTTGTTCTTCCAAACAAGTTCGTACCCGTCCAATGAAAGCGCTATTGCATCATCCGTACTAGACTCTTCTATAAAGTAGAAGCTATGAAGGAAGCTTAAGGACTCTTGGGACCTAATATGATGGAACCGTGTTAGAACCAGCACCATACTAGATGATTAGTGGGCCCAAAGCATTGCCGATGGATAAAATTTTGGTGCTTAACCATCACTGTTATATAGATTTTTTTTCTAATAAAGAAAGCATCTAGATACATCTCTTTGGATCTTAGTTTCCAAGAGGTCACTTTGTTGATGCTAAATTAAGAAGCGCAGGGTGGATGTTACTCCTTGTCAAAGTGGGGCATTGGCAGAATTGGATACTTTGCAACACCAATCAGAAACTTGCTGATTAACTAGTAAGTTCGTTGAGTCAAGTCAATTCATGTGCTTTCCTGGGCCAGGTTTTAACTCAACAACAACATCCAAAAACTTATCCTAACTTAATGGGGTCGGCTACATGGAGATTCCAAGTAAGGACAAGTACAAGGATCTATGCAAAAAGATTGATGGATTATTGCTAATCATAATAAATGCCGAGTTGTCAACTTGATGCACCACTACAAATAAGTCGGAGACTTATAACGACAGGCTATAATAAGATACCTGCTATCTACCTGACGTACCATATAGATCGGTCAAGCTGTCAGGTTTTAACTCAGTGTTATAAATTTCTTCTGCACTCAGATTATTTAGCTTGTCTGGGAAAAAGCAAGGCTTCTCTTTACTAACCTATAAACCAAATCACCATTCATCAAGTTTAGCTTAGGTCTTTTAATAACACATGTCAGAATTCTGTTGTACTTGGGGGCACTGTTAGCAAAAACGCGTTTAAAATGAAAATGTGTTTTCGTTTTTTATTGTTTAAAACATGTTTTACGTATGCTTCCCAAAGATAGCTAAAAAAATAGCAAACATTAAGATTCCCATTCTAAACACATTTAAAACACATTCTCTTTTTTATGGCGTATTTTAAGAATTGATTTTTGAACATAATGTCTACTTAATTGACCAAATATCTCTCTCCCGAAGTCTGATTGACCTGATTCTTTCACCAACTTGAAGCTAATGCAATGGAC
Source organism: Macadamia integrifolia (assembly GCF_013358625.1). Classification (NCBI taxonomy): domain Eukaryota; kingdom Viridiplantae; phylum Streptophyta; class Magnoliopsida; order Proteales; family Proteaceae; genus Macadamia; species Macadamia integrifolia. The sequence continues at coordinate 33,959,370 of NC_056563.1, read as the reverse complement.
TATATTTTTCATGATATTACCTTCAACTCAAATTCAATTCACGGACCTAGAAATTGAGTTATAAACTGACGTATTTACTGAAAATATTTCTAAAGCGATAACTCTTAACTCTACTGAACATATATCATTTTGAGAGTGTGTTGACTATGTTGACAACAATGAACAACACTATAACCTAGTCACATTGCTCAATAAGACTTTGGGCATGTGTGGTATATGAATTTAGAATTGGTGTTAGATGATATTTAATGGTATGTCTTAAAACTTATAATGAGACATGGGATGTATAGGCATTAATGTTAAATATTGTAGTTGTTTTGAACACTAGATGCAGATATTCATATAATAGTTCTTTAATTTATATGAGTATACTATAGTTTTTTTAGTCTCGTTTGTTTAAAATCTACACGTTTAAAACCCATACCATCCGTTTTTCGATTTTACAGTTCTTTTTTTTTTTTTACTGTTTATTTGACCGTGTCATTCGAAAATTTTCCTGTTTAAAACTCGTACCATCTATTTCTGTTTTTTTGCCATTCCCGTTTTTGCTAACTATGCTTGGGGTGGTCATTTACAGCTGTGCATGTTTTTGAGAACTTATTTGTTGATTGACCTACTCATTATTTGTCCCTTTGAAATATCAAGGTGATCAATATTGACATTATAATATCTTTTGAACATAATGAATCTACAGTTATCCAAAATCTCACATTTAAGACGTCATGAGTTCAACTATCGTTGGGGCCTACTTGTCACTCAAAATAAGGGGTGATTAGAAAGAAACACCGGGGTTTTCTGTATGTGATGATGTAGGAAAGTGTGAAGGTACCAGCGTCCTGATGATATGCATTGATTTAATCATTTCTAACTAAAGGAAATCTGCATGGCCTTGCAGTTCTTGCTCCATTGTGTTCTCTTTTTTTATTTTCTTTCATTGCTTGAGGCATCTGCTGCGTTTGGATTGGTAGCTTTAGAATCACTCTTTTTTTAAATTATATTTCCTGTAAAATAAAAAAGAAAAAAAGAAAGATGAAGTGTATAATTCTTTGTCGTTGCTCATACTTATTGTTCCTTCTTAATTCTTACATAAATCATGTGTTTTCATAAAATATCTGTAATCAATTTCTTTCTGGATGTTTTATCAATTAGTGATTTTGGTCAGAACATGGATGGGTTGATTCAGTTTAAGGGTTAACCAGTGCCTGTTTTCAATGTTTTAAAGAAATCATCAATTTGAAAATCCAAGTGTCCAGGGTTATATTCTTTACCCCAACTTGGGGCCATAGAGACCTAGAGGGTTGAAGGAACTGAAGGACCATAGAACCTATAGGGCCGAAACATGAAACTTTTTCTTTTCAGAGAAATTGCATAGTAGGTTAATGATAAAGGACTGGTTTTAGTTACTATAACTCTATATGCTTTTGTGCATTGCTTTGGTGTGGATAGTGTAGAAACACAACCCTAAAACGATGCAGAAGATAATGGAAAAACAAAACAAATAATGCACACGGATTTTACGAGGTTCGGCAAGGTTGCCTACGTCCCCGGTGAGATGAGATCCTGCTTCACTATCAATGGAGAATAGGGTTATAGCACTCGTCCTCACACCTCTCAGTATTACTTGCATTACAGAGAAAGACATCATACACCAACAGGTAGACGCCATGTTGCAGTTCAGAAAAACTTCAATTGTCCTGCAGATTGGCTTTTTTGTGTGTTTGTATCTATTCTAGAGATGGGTCACAGGAGCTTGTGCAAATTTTCTTTTGGTTTACACATTGAAACTGTTTTTCTAGTTATATAATTATTTTGGAGGAATGAACATTGAAATCCCTTTCCTGGGTGTGTGTTTAATCATTTTGGAGAATGAAGAATGAAACAGGTTGGCCAATAAAGTTCTACTGTGGAGTGTGGACTACAAGGGTTGATTGTGTAAAAAGAAGATTATCTAAGTCTTAAAAATACGAACATTGGTCCATTTAGGCTGGGCGTTTGGTCACTCTCCTGGAGAACAGCTCTTCTGTTCTTCCGGTCTGTGGGAACACAAGAACAAGGAAAAGGCGTTTGGAAACTGGGATTCGTTATTGTGCTCTCGCAAAATGAATCGGGCAAAATTGTCTTGGGAACACCTTTTGCAGAACAACATCAAATACATGTTCTGCAAAGTGGAAGACCATCTTCAAAAGAACAAAGGTTGAATTTAATTCATTTATTCCCCAATAAATTTCCCCTCCCCTCACTCGCCTGCAACATCCCCTTGCCTTCGTTCATCCTTCGCCTGCAACCTCCTCTCACACAGCCATTCTCCTGCCTTGCGAACGGAATCAGCCACTCTTCCCACCTCACAAAATAGCTCACCTTCAACGCTCAACCCTTCCTTGCTGCAACTTGGGTCATCCACGATTGTCTTCTTCACTGCGAGCAACCCTCCTAGCAGGTACGAACTGCTTCCTTGTGCGTTGGTTCTCTCTCTCTCTCTCTCTCTCTCTCTCTCTCTCTCTCTCTATTTTATTCTTGGTGCTGAAATTTTGTACCATAAATGCCCAATTTTCCAACTTGCTCCTCTCCCAATGGCCTCTCGCTTCCCCTCTTCCTCTCCCTCTTTAGAATCTAATGTCATCCATAGAAACAGAGACACATATGTTAGGGTTAAGGATCTGAAATGGGTTGCTCCAAAGTGGGATGTAGATTGGGTTTGACTTAGGATTTAAGAAATGAAATTGTAACTCAACAGAGGTACAAACTGAAATTATATCAGTGTATACAAGCTTATCCATTGCTGACTTGGGGTTTAGGAATTGAAATTATAATCCGACGGTGTAGGATTCAATTGATTTTTTTCTTTTTTTTTTTCAAACTGATCTGTCTTGTGAGTAGTTGTGACTTCACTTCTCAACTATTTGCAGGTTTTACTCGGGAGTTCTTGGTGGTTCACCTTAAGTTGCTCCTAGCATACGAAGGATTGTGCTTGCAGTCTACCTATTTGAAAGTATTGTTCCATAAACTTGAATCTCTATCAGCTCCTGGGCTGTTGTGTCCTTGTATAAAGCTGAATTTGTGCTGCACCATACTGTGATACCCTTGTGCTAATTGGTTGCTGGATTGATGGTGGCATTGTGGCTAACACTTAAAACTTCTTTTTCCCTCGGCCACATTTAGCAATGGTTTATGGATTGGTGTTGCATTGGTGTTTTTCATTGTGGTTTTGATTCCCTGTTTTTAAAATCCTGAGAACAATAACTTTTGTTATTCACCTCATGAATTTTTATATGGGGCTTCATTTGCTGAGGCCAATCCTTCACACAACCTCAACTTCCGAGGCTTATTGATATTATAACTTGCACATTCCTTACTCTCTTTTTATTTTTTATTTTTTACTTTTTCTTTTTAAATGGATGTCAATTTTTTTATTCTTACCTCAGCCCTCTCCTAGATTGCGAGTTCTTATTATGTTTTGTTCAGGCATTTTAAAATTCTTTTAGCTCAATTAAGTTCCTCTATTATCTTATATTTGTAAATCAAAACTGGAATGCAATCTGTCTCTCTTTATCTCTCTCTTGTGGGATAGTCTTCAGGGTTGTTGATAACTCAAATGATGTTGATCACCTATGATTGAAAATCTGTAGGACTTAAAAATTTCCATTCCTTTTTAGAGGCTTACAATGTGAATCTTAATTGAAATTTAGAAACGCTGTTGGGGTATTCTCTTTGAAGCAAGGTTTGTGACAACATCTAATGGTTACTTATAAATTTACTTATAAATTCCAAGCTTTACTTGATGGGTCTTTAGCTCAAATTGGTAGAGCACTTGAAACATAAGCATGTTTCAAGGGAATAGTGGTTCGAAGCCACCAATGCCTTTTTTATGTAATAAAGTAATTTTAAATCTACCTCTATTTTTTTTCAACGATAAGATTTGACTTTGGATTCACGCACACTAAAACACACAAATTATTCAATTGAAACCACAAAAACCATCTTTGAAATCCTCCCCCAAAATCATAGTTAATGTTTACAAGCTTTGGTTTAAGTTTTACCAAAACATTTTGCTTGTTCCTTATATTGTCATAATTATTGGTTATAGAGTCAAACATGATGATGACATTTACATAATTTTATTTTTTTTGGTGAATAAATAATTCATTACCAAGCGATGAATGAAAAAGATTACAACGCCTAGAAAGGGGAGGAGGAAGACATCAGAACTATCTCAGAGGAAATTACTATTCCTAATGGTGGAGCTGTGGAGCTCCCTGGAATTTACAACATGACAGTTTCTAGGGGAGGGATTACAAGTGAAAGTATTTCGAGAGATTTTTTGCTTTGACATCAAAGAAGATGGAGCCCCAAATCTTATTAAGCAAGCGAGAGTTGGAGGTCCATTTCTTATGATTTCTTTCCATCTAGATCTGGTTTATTGTAGCGCAAAAGGCCAGTCTTCCTATAATATCACATATAGTCTTTCCCTAAAAAGCCATATCCATCCAAATCCACTCCCTTTGAAAGGGAAGGATTCTCCTGTTGTCGGGCCAACATTTGTGAAGGATCCCTATCCAAATGGATGAAGAGATGGTGCAAGCAAAGAAGAGGTGCTCTCTAGTCTCCATCGCATTGCCACATAGGATCAACATGAATGCCTCTCTGCATAAGGAAATGATTTGTGGGCAAGGAATTGGTAAACACTCTCCAAGCTGTGAAACTCTGGCGGGGGATGTAATGCTTGAACCATATGAGACGATGCCATGGAGAAGTCGGGCCCTGAGTCCTAACAAATTCCCAAGCCGCCTTGGAAGAGAAAAGCTTAGAAGAGGAGGGCATCCATAGAGTAGTTTCATGGCCTTGTTGTTGGGATATTGGGATGGCCGACAAAGAGTTCCATATATCCACAAGATGAGTCAAAGTATGGGTCTGGTAAGACCAGTTGCCTGAAGAGAGAATATCCGCCACAAGGGAAAAATTGGAGAGGCCTGAATTATAAATTCTTCTAGCGCTTATGGTGTAGTAAAGGATTCCCTTGGGGTGCCAAGAGTCAAACCAAAGGTAAGTCTTGGCTCCATTGCCAATCTGGGAGGAGCAAGCTGAAGATATAGAGGGCCGGATATCAATGATTTTATGCCACACCCATGAGGCATCTGCAGGGATTTTTACAGTCTAGAAAGAATCCAATCTAAGGGATTCGAGTAAACCCATTCGACCCATATACTCTTCTTCTTAGAGATGATCTTCCAAGCCAACTTGATGATAACAGCTAGATTAATATCCTCGATCCTTCTTAAACCAAATCCCCTTCAGCTTTAAGAAGACAAACTGCAACCCAACTGATAGAATGAAGAAATCTAGAACAATCACTTCATTTCCAAAGGAAAGAGGCAAAAATGGACTCCAACTTGAAAATGATGGATTCCAACAAACATAAATACCCGACCAGTAAATGTAAGAAGCTTGAATAACGGATCTAATGAGCTCAAGACGACCCACAAAGGATAGAAGCTTTACATAATTATTTGGTTATAACGATAATGGCATTTCTATAATTATCAGTAACAATGTTTAAAACTAGTTCCAAAACAGGTTTTACCAAACACCATTGCTATTCTTTTTCTATTTTGGAACCAATTTTGAAATAAGTTTACCAAACACTCATCTAGAGACAAAACACACTTTCACAACAAAAACAAAAAAAGATGTTTCTGCCAAAAAACAATGTTCCCAAAGCAAAAGAATTACCAAATGCAACCTTAAAGAACTATGCGAACCCAGCCATTCACAGATTGAGCCTAACCCGATTATAATCTGACATACTTGAGTCTGTTAAGAACCACCACCCGATTCATTATCGAGCATAATTTCTATCCAAAGAGAGATTATTTAACGGTTGGTTTCGAGTTGTGCCAAAATGCATGAGTGATACCTTAAAATGGTTCTCGCAAAACATGGCTTTCTACCATATCTGAGATTTCAGAATTTCGGTTTTTTTTTTCTTTTTTTTCTTTTTTTTTTTGTTTTTACAGAAACGAAATTACATGCGAATTAAGGTGTATGCAACATTTCGGTCAAAATTTCGGTATTTCGACAGAAATTTCGGTACCATTTCAGTAACTTGCCGAAATGGCACAACCAACATGTCATAAATACTCCATCTCATCAAAACTGTCTCGGTTATCTCGATGATTTCGGTTCAAGGAGCCTATTTTGAAGGAAAAACACTCCTTCCATCCTCTAATTAGCCACATCATCACACTCTTTGACTTCCATTGGACTCCTACAAGAAGATCTATACATTCAAAGCTTAAGGAAGGTAAAGTTCTTTCTCTAAAACCATTTTTCTTTTTTGAAATAGTACATAAATACTTGTTGGATGCTTGTATATTTTTTATATGTTAGACATTAGAGGCCGATTTATGACCTCACGGAATCAAAATTTTTTTTTGGTACATAAATATTTTTTTTCTGGTTTAAAAATTCATTTTTCATTAACATAAATTGTTACTTTTTATGGTAAATATTGCTTTGATGGTTGTCAACTATATATATGTTAGTCACCAATAGCTGTTCTACGACTCCATCAAAGTGAAAATTTTTTCCATCCAGTAGTTATTTATTTTAATTTTAAAAAATAGATTAATAATTAAAAAATAATTTTAAAAATAGGAAAAAATTTCTGTTTTGATTTTAAAAATAAAAGAAAAATAGGAGATTAATATTAAAGTGTTTTGGAGCGTAGCATATGACGATGATGATGGTGATGAAGGTGATGGGGGAGGTGGTGGTGATAGATTTGAAGGAGTTCGAGAGCAGTATGTGCAGGATGATCCACAACCAGAGCTAGTGCGATTCACTAGGGAGAGTCAATTTGAGTATGCCACACAAGATTCTAATCATGGTGCACGTCCATCAGGTGGAGGGAGGAGTTCAGGTTACAGTAGAGGGCCTCGTCGCCGATTCGGTGAAGGGCAACGAGATTGTATGGACATTGATAGTCTATCTACTTCTATTGGCAGAATGAGTTTGAGTGGAGGGGATAATCATCTGGACAGTGAGAGTAGAGGGAATGGGCAATGACATGTCCCATCCTTTACTGGAGGGAGCACCTAGTCACTGTCTCATGGACCTTAAGGTCAATTCACTGGGATAGGGCATACATCTGGTTCATCCATTCATAGTAGTAGTACTGACTATGGCTCCTAGACCTAGTTACATGGTAGTGGTTTTGTGGACACTTTATGCTCATACCCAGCCAACCCCTACACGTTGCCGGATCCATGACAGTAACTCAGTGGCGGGTTCTTCTTCTTCATACTATGGTGGTGATACGTACCCTTAGATATGTTACCTTCAGTATGTAGATGACTTAGTCTTTTTGGCAACATTGGAGGACTACGTTCGATTATTCTCTCAGATGAAGTGGCATGCATTTGTGACGCAATCAAAGGAAAATGCATGTCGATTCTTTGGTACTGAGCGTGGAATCCAGCCAGGCCATCATAGTCATTTCCAGTAGATAGTAGATACTACATAGTCATTATGATTACTGTTGTACACTTGTACTGCTGTATAAGTTACATGCTCAGTGTTTGACTTTAGTTGAGACTTGTGGATTATGGAGTCACATAGTATACTACTCTAATACTCTAAATATTAGCTAATTAATGTTGATGAATGCTTCATCATGGCTTAAATGCATTATTTATTTGTTTTACTATCATATTACATCTTGTTCTAGCAATGAAGTATGTATAATTTTCAGAACAGTTCGACGGTTGCTGCCAAACAAAGGTACAACTCTAAAACAATATCATGTTCTAGCATTTTTGCATTTTTATGTTCTTATCATGTTTATTAACCTTAAAATAGGCTATCCCCTAAGTTTTAAGTCAAAATACCACCATTTGACCACCGAAACAGCCAACAGAAACAAAAATAAAATAAAATAAAAAATATACAGTTTCGGCCGAAATCTCGCCAAAATTTCGGTATTTCGATGGTCATGAACCCACCGAAATACCAAAATGAAACGAGATCTCGAACCTTTCTTTCTACTTGGTCGGTTTCGGGTTGGGCCAAAATGCGTGAGTGATACTTTAAAATGGTTTTTGTAAAACATTGCTTTCTACTATTTAGTGCATTCATTTCCATCTACCGTCACATTGCAAATAAAAATCAGACTGTAGTGCAGCCAGTTGCTCCATATATCTGAGCTCCTACATATTTTTTAGTATAGTACGAGACCTTTTGGCACCCTTTGATAACATTTTCAGAAACATGAAAAAATGTTTTTTCATGTTTCTGTGCTCAGAAACTGAAAAACACCCCAAAAACTATTTGATAAACCTATTTCGTTTCATCTGTTTTTTGAAACATAAATAGACATTTATGCTTATTTCTATGTCTAGAAATAGGTTTGACGAAACAAGTTAGATTTGTTTTCCCATTTCTCAGAACAACTAGTAGGCCAAAAAATCGATGAACCCCTAATGAAAAATTGCATCTCCCAACCCAACATTTACCTTATCTAGTGACTTTTCAAAGTTCGATGATTCTCCAGAGAAACGATAATGAATACACCAATTTTTTGCTTTCCTAATGGAAACCTTAAATTCACATCCATTGATTCCTTGGTGGATTTCTTCTAATTCTCTCCGGACCCTCATGAATCAATTACTAAATCATTGCTAGGGATTAAAGTTCAAATTCCCTAACAAAATGCACACCGACCCAAGGAATCTACCAAACCCTACTCAGATCGAGATATCAAACACCAAAAAATCCATTTCTATTTTCAGAAACGTAAATAATCGATTATTGTTTCTCAACACATAAACAGTAGAAACATTATCAAATGGTGGCTTCGTCCATCCAAAGGCATTATCATTTTTATTTTTTTCCTAGGGGTAGGGGGGCTAATATGGGTGTTTGAACCTTCAAACCAACTAATCCCCTAAGCTTGCACATACAACCCTAATTTATACACACATTGGGTTAGCACCGAATCCTATGGGAACCATAGAAGCTGTGGGGCTGGTCCCAAGGAGGTAAGGGGAGTTGAACTCAGGATACAATCTGATCAAATGTTTTCTTTTTGAAGTATAAACAAACATATTCATGAGCACATACATTCCACTATGAAATTTGACACACCCCCACCCCCCAACCCCTCGACTACAAGAAAAGCTTGCACCACCCAATGGGTAGCAACAACTAGGTTTAAATCTTATTTTTGTCTCCAAAGAATTCTCGAAATTTTGTTTTAACATTGACTAGATTTTTAACTACTACTAGTAAAAAGTTCATCAGGCATCTTTGTACACAAACATTGGACCATCTTGATGCTGACGCAGTTACTTCCTCAAAGGATTCTATCCTGAAGATCTGTTATGAAAGTAGAAGCCAGAGAAGTGAGCTTCTTCCCCGTCTCCCCTGCAATGTTCTTAAGGGATGAAATATCCTGTGTTGCCTGGAATGGAGCAAAATTAGAGAGGTTAGGCCTACACAAGAACAATCAAAGATTCCTAGTGATACATGGTCAAGTAAAAGAGTCTTCGAAGTCTTTTATCTTCCAAGCTGGAATATGTATTCTATACCCGATTTAACTTGATATTTACAAGTTGAAGTTCAATTTTCCAAATTGGTACTCATCCAAAAACAAAAAGTTCCAAATTGGCAAACAGCTAGAATATGGGGCAAAAACACAGAAGAGTCAAATTCTACCTGGAAGGAAATTCGATTGATGAGATCAGCTGCTGTCAGGTCTAGTGCGGAATCATCGGCATTATGACCAAAGAGATCAGCACTGGAGATGGCCGCAGAACCCTACAGAGGAAATATTATTTAAAAATGGGTAATACAGTTTGAGAAGGCAACCATAAGAGAAATCTAGGCTTCCTTAAAATATGGAGATCCAAGTTGCATCATGAAACAAGTAGAGCTTTTCATACTCATCCAGAGTAAAAAAAAAGTAATTTTTTTTTTTTTTTCACTTCAATGTAAGGACACCAAAAAAAAACATACCGAGAACTTCTGCAATGATATTTGAGCTTCCATGTCACCGGCTTTCTTCTGATCCCCAAAAAACTGGGCTGATGAGATAGACTTGGCATTGGAGAACTTCTTCCTTGCTTCGTCAGTTTCTTGAATCTGAAAGCAAAGAGGAGAAAGAATGCAAGCAAGTATTAATAAGGAACTTCAACCGCAGAACCTAAATCACACGCAACTAGAGCAAGCAGTGCCAAGCCAAATGTTAAACTGGAGATACAGTTCAAATATCCTCACCATTATAGATATGAAAATCAATCGAACTCCACTATCAGAAGGAAGACATGCTAAGGATGGAGTATGAGGTCTAGTGCAGCAGGAGAGGATCCTTTTTTGTTTTTTTTCGTAGGGGAAGGGGGGTGGGCAAGTGATATTCCCAACTCAACCTGAGAAGATTATCATTGACAATAAAACATTTACCTATCAATCAAATTCCACCATCAGAATATATTCATGATGATCGTGCACAGGAAATCCATAAAGGTAACCCCTTTGGTTAGAAGATCAATAGGGATTCAACTATAGCCAACTTTCCTGCTAATGTTACATATCATTGTTGAACTCAAGCTGTCACCGAGGGGTAAGTGAATCAGTGACCCACAAAAACTCGGCCCAACTCTTTTTTATCCTCAAGTCACTCGTCAGCATCATAACCATTACAGCGCATAGGCACTCACAACCATGTACATGCCTCACAACCACATGCGCTGAACAATAGGGTGTTTGGAGGATAAAAAAGATCCACTCAAGATTTAATTCAACTAATCATGTCAGGGACAATTCTATTAATTAATTTACGAGGCATTAGAAACCGAGTGGTGTATTCTAGGACTGACTCCGACTCTATGCAGATTTCTCACCCCATCGCATCAAGACTCTATGCAGATTTCTCACCCCATCACATCAAACAAAGTTGAGGGCAGTAACATGGGTCATCCAAGGACAGCAGGTATGGGGTCTTTACGAATCATGCTCGTGGCATATTTCTAGTATTCTCAGGTCCTGTTGGCATGTATAAGTGTGCAACTCCAATACTGCAAAAGTGAAGTTGATAATTAAGGGATTAGAGCTCTCTCTCTCTCTCTAACCGCTGGTTGGATGTGAAGAAGGAGACTCGTCTTCTGTGATTTGATGTGTTTCTGCCCATGAATATGGTCCTCGGCACTATCTAGATCTTATTAGAAAAGCGAGCAATTACCTTGTGAGGTTCTTAGGCTGTGGCCTATCGTTGTGTTGCCAACTATATGCCATGGTATTCCATTTTATCCTTGCAATAAAACTTCATTGGTCTCTACCCCCCAAAAAAAAAAATCTGATATCACCGCTATAACATCCACTTGGCAAATATGGAACACGTGTTCATGCTCTTCCCTTCCATTAGGGAAACTGAAGAAAAAGATTATTATATTTGTGTGATAGAAGATCCAAATAAATCACTTGTTGCTGAAGAAAACATCAACACCAGGAACATGTCCAAATTGTCAATTCCATTAAATCTTAAGCAACATACAAACAACTCCTCCAACATACCCAATCTTAAATCAAATCAATGGAAGATGATCTGCTGGCTGAGGGTTAAATAAAAGGAAAAAAAGGAGAAAAGAGAGAGAGAGAGAGAGGAGATATTGGGGGAGAGAGAGCACATAACTCAATTTTCAAAAAACAAAGCAACTCTATGAAATAATTCCATTTTCTGGGTTAGCCTCAGGCCTACATTGCTTTAAATAAAATTGAAAACCAAAACAGTCATCAATGGGCTGATGTGATAGTTTCCTAAATTGAATAAAATAATTATACAAAAATTGAAAGAAACTTCTCCCATGAGTGGACAGCAAAAGGATCAATAACTTACTACCTAACAACTACCCCAAATAAATAAGGAAACTTCCTCAAGCTGCAGGCTGCTTTTGGAAGAGTTCCTAAGGGTCTGTACTGTAACGTTCTAAAAAACGAATTCTGGTGCTTTTTCATTTTTTTGGAATAGAAATAGGATGAAAACTGTATGGTATGTCCGGTTCATTTTTTTGTTTTTTTAAAATGAACCGGGCATTTGGCAAGCTTTTGAGTCCCATTTTTGGCACAACAAATTGTTGCTTTTCACCTTCAGAATCGATTCTGAGAAAAAGGCGGAGAAACACAAGGTGAGTTTAAGTTACGAGGGGCATAATGGAAATTTGCCACTTCAAACATAACACAACCCTAAATCGATGAATGCTTCAATTGCACAACCCTTCACTCCGAAATCTAAGATCTTGCGACCTGCAAATGGTGAAGGAGATCTGATCTCAAATGCGAAGGATGATCGACGAAAGGTATGTGAATCTCTCTCTCTCTCTCTCTCTCTCTCTCTCTCGTTCCTTCCTCTCATGGAGAGAGTCGCTGATTTCGTTGGATTTTGCAGAGATGTGTTCGTTGATCGGTCGCAAATGTCGTCTAATGTGATTTCTTCACATTGTGTTTGGTCTCAATCGCTGCGGTTTTCTAAATCCAGTCGTCTTTTCCATGTGGAGTTACTGCAATTCTTGCTAGATTCTAGTGTTGGGGTTAGATCCATAGATTTATTTGAAGGTTAGAAATCTGCTCCAGATTGATAGTTATTTTTATAAAATTTTACTGTGGCGTTGTTGGGGACTGGATTCTATGATATTTTTACAGGTTTTGTCTGTGTTGAAGTTTACTAAGCACAATCAAATGCCTGAAGATCACATAAAGTCTTTTAGAGAAGCAGTTGCTGTATTTCAGCATGCCAGAATGTATGTTAAAAGTTGTTTATTTTGAAACTCAATTTCATATTCTCTCCTGTTCTGCCTATAATGATTGTTTCCTCTCTCTTCTTTGTAGATTTGATGCTGGCACAAAGACAATCAAACACATAAAACCTCTACCTGAAAAGATTTTGCAATCTCTAGATGGCAATCTGGATTTCCTGGGACCGTATCCTTCCTCTTTTAGTCATTTTAAAATCACCAGTCTAAGAGTTCAATTAATCCCAAGAAAGCTCAACTTTCTAAATTACTTTATATCTCATCGTGTGGGACTGGTATCTGTTTACAGAGAGCAGGATTGGGGTCCTGTTTTTCTGTGAATTGGATGTGTGGTAGCTTAAATGAGAGTATGGAATTTCCACATGGCATGTTCAGGCTAACAACCCTATTCCACTTGGGAAAAAGTTGCCTTTTCATCTTCTATTAGAAAATTCTAGTGCTATAATTGTTTATGGGGCTGCAATCAATAAGGACACTATACAACATGCATAGTTCAGGAGGTCCTCATAGATGGTCAGTTGAACCATCTTTGTCAGTTTTCATCTGGTAAAGTGCCACAAATCTCAGATTCCAATATTTTGGTGGCAGAGCAGAAACTTCCACCAAAGGAACTATATGAGAGACCAAAGAACATTCTTGAGGGCATTTTGTTAACATCCAAAGAACTATGATGATATTCTTTCTAGAGTAGTCTGTATTGAAAGATCAACTCAACTAAGCCTTATCCTGACTGAAAGAGGTTTGGCTAAATACATCTAGTATATTTTTAAAAAAAATTAAATTTCTCTCATCTGTGCACTGTGCTCAATATATCACTTCTTATTGGTACTCTAATGCCTTTATTGTATATGCATTAAAATATTTGATTACGATGCTGCCATTGGATTCATTATGCTTTTGTTTATCCTCAATATGTTTAAAATGTCTTCTCCTTGATCATAAATGAACTTAGAGACATCCCTTCATCAGTAGCAACTGCCATGGCTGAAGGTCACTTAGATCCAATTACCATGGAAGCCTTTGGTAACTCAAAGAAAGCTAAAAGTTGTCTGGACCCAAATGTAACTCTAGCTTCTGATCAAGTGCTAAGAGCGGAGACCCAGGTGGTGATGTCTACGCAAGAGAGCTGCTTTTCCATATTTTGTTCTTGTGAAACAACAGATAAAAGGAATACAGGCAAGCTTTCTTTTAATCATGCAACTTCATAGTTTATAGAGAAGCTTTTCCACTGTGTTGTGTGAGTTGTCCACTTCTTACCTGTTTATTTGGTAATATATTAGTCATAATGAGACCTCAATTATGTGAAGATTGCTTGGCATGCCAAATGCACTAATCTTGTTCTATCTTGTCTGTGTGCATGTTGTGCATATTTTGTGGTCAGCTCTATTTTTACAATGTTTTAGTCCTCCTGTCATGAACAGATACAGAGCAGAAGATGACTTTGGATAAGAGGAGCTATTTGAAGGAAGCTGCTGCCCTTGAAAAACTAATAGCCCCTTCAGAATTCCACCAGAAAGTTGATGACATTGAAGAAAAAAGAGAATTTCCAGACAACAACCCCTTCAAGAAAAGAAAAGTTGTTGATTTTCAGTTGGAACAAATGCAAACCACTACTGAACAAGCTTCAAAGGTGATAGATGCTGAAGAATCAGATAAGGTTATAGAAAGAAGAGAGATTCTCAAAAACCCATTCAAGAAAGTAGAACTTGATTCTCAGTTGGAGCAGAGACAGACAACCATGGAGTTTCTCAAAAACTCTTTCAAGAAAGTAGAGTTTCTCAGAAACATTTGTTTTGATTCATCTTTCTTTGGACTTTAGGATGGATTTTCTTCCTTCTTGCCCTTTGAAATGTAATCAGAAAATTTTCATATTTGATGAATGTTATTATCATTACAAGTTCCTGCTTTAATTGACTACTTTTGATGAAGTGGGTGTTTACATTTCCTTGCCCATTTGTAAATAAAGTCACTAAATTAAACTGCTACGACTAGTGTGATATGTTATTTCTTTATAGCTACTATTTACTAGTACTGGTCACAGCCCTGGACAATTTCCTTCTTGTTCTTTTCCTATTATCTTCTGTTTGTTTAAGCCAAATCAGTCCTATCCCTTCTCCCACGATCTTTCTTAGAAGTTCAGCTCTAGAAATCTGAAAACAGGGTTGTCCAATCCTAAATCACTATGACTTGAAATAAGAACCGATTCTGTTAAGTGTGAACCATACAGGTTTCTATTTCTTCCAAGTTGCAAAAACATTTTATTTTTGGGGTTACCATACAACATTTAAGACGCAGAATCACTCCAAAAAAATAGAAATGCAAAAAAGTGTGCCAGACCCAGAATCAAGTTTAAAAAACAGAATCGTTACAGTACAGACCCTAAGTAACCCAACTCTTAAAGAAGAAACCAAGCAGAAGAAGGAAGAAACTCCTCCAACGTCGGATAACTTGGGGAGTGTCCTAATCTATCTAAACAACTTAATTTAATAAAGCAGAAAACCAACCCTAAAGGTGTCCTAACTCAGGCCACTATAACAATAAATAAATAGAGAAACAAACCCCCACAACTTGGATGAGGATAAGGTTAATAAAAGGGGGAAACGTGGAACCGCAAGCTGAAAAACTCATCCAAGATGGGCCCAACAAGTCCTGGTCTCCAGGTTTGAACCTTCCTTGGGTCATGAGCTTGGTTTCGAACTAGAAAACTGACCCAAAACCAGAACCGTAGTTCCTAAGTAACCCAACTCTTAAAGAAGAAACCAAGCAGAAGAAGGAAGAAACTCCTCCAACGTTGGATAACTTGGGGAGTGTCCTAATCTATCTAAACAACTTAATTTAATAAAGCAGAAAACCAACCCGAAAGGTGTCCTAACTCAGGCCACTATTACAATAAATAGATAGAGAAACAAACCCCCACAACTTGGATGAGGATAAGGTTAATAAAAAGGGGAAACCTCGAACCGCAAGCTGAAAAACTCATCCAAAATGGGCCCAACAAGTCCTGGTCTCCAGGTTTGAACCTTCCTTGGGTCATGAGCTTGGTTTCAAACTAGAAAACTGACCCAAAACCAGAACCGTGACCATGCTCCTGCATTATTTTCCCCTTTTTAGAAAAAATTTCCCTTATATATGATTGGGGGGATCTTCAACACACGATTAACATTCATCCTTGACCCTATAAAATCTTGATGAAACCACAATTCGACAGTACAAATCAGCAATACATAGTCCATTGTTGAAGTCATAATGTGAAAACACAGATTTTACTGGTTCGATCAAAGAATTAATGTATGTTCCTCCACAGATTAGTGTATGTTCCTTCACAGTGGCTCGTCTTCTTGCTCTTCCTTCCACCCATTGCTCAACGGCTGAGATCCGTTTGTCAAAGGAAGATACCATACGATCGGATGTGACCTGCAATTGATTCTTAAATTCTTTGTTGAGTCTCTTCGAGATTTGTAACAACCTTCCACAAGTTCTCTTGCACGGCTTGAATTTGTTAGGGGATAACAAAGAGATTAATTAATTCAATGGTATCTATGGCCAGGTTTGGGTCTGATGCCAAATTGAGCAGATCAAATCAATGGAAGATGGTCTACCGGTGGTGGGCTAGATCAATGGAAGAAAAGAGAGAAGAGAGACAAGATCGGGGGGAGAAGAGAGAGCATGCAAGTATGCAACTAACTTTTAAAAGACAAAGCAACTCCATTCCATAATTCCACATCGTGAGGTGGAATAATGAAGAAGAAGAAGAAGAAGAAGATGAGCAGTAATGCTGGCCCCCTTCTCTTGCAGGCTCGATCTACAACAACTAAAATACTCTCTCTCGAATCCAAGTTCTACCAAACTGTACCCACCAACAAGATTTGACAGCGATGAATCACCTGCATTCTCTTGTTCCAGCTATGGCTGCTCAGGGATTCATAGTTTCTCACTCAATTGTCTCATCAACCCTCGAAATCTTGCGGTCACAAACAATGATATTCCTGAAGATGGGTATGGATACAAAAAGTAAAGACATGAACCTTTCCAACCACCTGAAGCCACTCAAATACCCCTTGATATCCATGCTTCCTTGAACTCCTCTGAACCCCGCAAGTGGCTGAAGCCCTCAACCCCATTATCTGAATCCTCCAAACATACATCACAACCCCTACCCTGTTTGAACCTGCACCCCTCATTATTCCCCATCCAAATCCCTGACAAATCCCATCTCTCCTCAGATCCAAATCTGTTATGAGGACCTACAATTTCCTATCCTACTCCCAGAGGATGAGGCGAGGTTTTGAGAGAGGAAGAGAACAAGGGAGAGACTGACTAATGGAGGGAGAGAGAACAGGATGCTCAGAGGAAAGAGAGAGAGAGAGAGAGAGAGAGAGGGGGGGGGGCAAGGTCGTGGTGCCTTACCTATTTATTGGAGTGTGTAACACTACAAGATGAGATGGTAGAAATGGTTTAGTCATCAAGAAGAGAAGATGTTGCAAAACCACATATGAAGAGGAAGATAGAAAAACAAAGGGTTTTATAAAGGAAAAACGAAGGGAAAACAGTTTTGGCCAGAATAAAAAATAGGTCTCGACATCATAAATTTTGTGTTCTACAATTTTTTTTTAAATAGAAATAGTGTCCATAAATGATAGCAAACACAAACAAAAACACTTTTTGTGTCGGGAACAAACAAAAACAAAAACAAAAACATGATACCAAAGAGACCCTAAATTAATAAAACAGAAAGCAACCTAAAAGGTGTCCGAACACAGCCCACTGTTATAATAAATAATAGAGAAATACACTCCCACGAATTAAATGAGGATAAGGTTCCTGAAAACCAGGAAACTGGAACAGAAAGCTGAAAAACTCTTCCAAGGCCACATAAGTCCTGGTTTCCAGGTTTGAACCTTCTTTGGGCCATGGCATGGTTTTGAACCAAAAAGCTGACCCAAAACAAGAACCGTGGTCATGCTCCTGCATTAAAAGGGTTCAGTTGCCTTGTGAACCAAACAATAAGCATGGGCATGGGACTAGCTGGTTTCCCAATTTAACCAGAAAGGGACGTAAGGTTTCAAAAGACCCAAGCCCAATAAGGATCATATCAAAATCCTAACCATTTGAGGAAGAGCAATGTTCAACCCGACCTTTTTGTATCTTTAATATAAATTTTTCTTTTGTAGATCATCTATGAGGAAGGCCCATATACCCCACCATGCAAACAGCTAGTTACAGACATAGAGGATATTGCCTGCTCAAAAAGAACTTGCACCTGGTGAAAATAATCTGAATACCTAGAGCTGCCAGAGAACAACAAGAAAATCCGAGTATGGTTTACCATAGCAAGGTACTTTTTTATATATTTATTTGGACTTGTTTTTTTTTTTAAACACCACATTAGTGAGAGAGAGAGAGAGAGAGAGTAATGTAGTACTGAATTTGAAAGTCTCAAAACAGCAGCCCAAAAAAAAAAAAGATCTTAAATCAAAAAATAATTCAGATTATGGGGGCATTCCTAGCAGATCTAGGAGAAGGGTGATAAGGTCATATATCGGCAGATATAGAACAACAGTAAAATTAATTAAACCATACCGAAACCTGTTCTGAAAAAATATTGATTAAACAGAACCTGAGATATACAAAGCAGTAACTAAGATCAGGGGTAAAATATCAATTAACCTGGGAATTTCGGAAGTCAGAAATTAGGGTAATACCAAGTGATCAATTCTGTTGTCATCTTAGTTTAACATTAATAAACTTAATGCCGAAAACCAAGATCAATTCAAGTAGGAATCAGAACTTTAACGGAGAAAAGGGTATGGGAAAACTCTAACAATTCAGAATCAGCAGGTCAGAATATGCTGAAATTCAAATCGAGTTCACGAGATTCAGGAATATTAGGTCAAAAGTAGAGATGATTACAGTGTTTAGATCATCCTATCTCTAATTCATGTACAAAAAGCCTTGTGTATGATCTTCTAGAAGCACAAGTCCTTGTTACAGAAAACTATAAGAATACTTACTTGTTAATGGCAATTAGAATATAGAAGAAGAATCAGCAAAACCAATAGAACATCAGTACCAGAAGAACATGAACAAAGGGCAATCCACCGCGGCTTCTCACCGCAAGGTGTCAATTGGATCAAACACCAACCCCTTTCCTTGACCACACAATGGGTTTTTTTTTATCAAACACAAGAAATTCTTCACCAACGAAGAAGGGAGCAGCAATGGCCTTTTCATTAATCAAAATCCGTGAACAATGCTAGGCCCTCTTAAAAACTTATATAAGAGACTCAAAATAGACTCAAACAAGTCTCATTCTTCTCATCATATGCTCTACTTAGAACTAGTTGATGTAACATAAGCTTGATCTATGCTGTAGTATTGTATAGCAATCCTCTCTGTAAGTGTTGGATCCCTTTATCCGGGGAGAAGAAAAATATTTGCTGTATGGACAACATCAAGAACACTAAGGCCTTAAAATAATATCTCCCTGAATATGCCACAAACTGTCTACTGCTCTCCATTTTAGAAAGACAGTCCTTTCAACACATCTTGCCCTGACTGACTCCTACATTCAAAGAGTTCATACAAGAAGTACCAAATTATAACAAAAAATAGGAAGTGAATTGAAAAAGGCAGAAAAGGTGTAGGAGGTTCTTCCTAGATAAGCTTCATAGCCTATATGAAAGTATTGCACCAAAACATATAAGCTCTCTCAAAGAAAAAGATTATGATCGGGTTAGGAATCACTGCAAACTGAAACATCTAAAATGTAAAACAATAGATTTAAAAGAAAATTTTCAAACTCAAAAGTGATTCACAACTTGTTTTGGCAACTAAGAACATAGTCAAGGGGCAGAAGCATGCAATTGTCCAAAAGAACTAGTTGATTATGAGTGAAGCATAGAGAGAAAATTGCATAAGCAGCAAGTCAAGGAAGCTTATATTTGCATACACAAAATTAGAAAAACACCACTTTCTTTTACAATCAGTAGTCCAGAATCCTGGGAGTAATCATTATACTTTTAAGCCTGAAATCACCAAACCACTGACCAAACAGGGCACCAGCTTTTCAAGACTTAAATTTTTATATTCTACAACTGAATAATGAAAAAGAAGTACCAAGAATACCAACCATACAGGTCAAAATCAAATAGTTCTACTTAAGGAGTCCAATGCACATATAACCTGCAAAAACTTTTAAAACTTGCCTGCACTTTTGAAGAATTGGATTTTTTCTGAAATCCGTTGTCCATCCCAAATTCAGCAAAGAAGCTTGATGACTTAGGAGGGGAAACGTGATTAATCACATGTGCCCCTCCATAACTGGTCTCATCAGGTTGGACATTCTCCACATAATCAAAGCGAGAAGGAAAAGATGAAGGAAATGTTGGTGTAGCATTGGCTGAAGTTGCCACTGCAGGAGCTGGTTCTTCAGGCTTCTGGTCATACAAACTCTCATTTGGCTGAATTTAAAAAGATATTTCCATTATTCATTATGAGAAATCAATTCACCAACATATTTTAGGAAAAAGCATCCATAAACTGATATAAACCTGCAACTAAAGAGATGTGCCTCGAATACTTCTTTCAGTGACTGACATATTCTTACTGGTAAAAACAAGGGCATACCTTTGTAGTAAGCTTCCGGACACCAAGTCCTCCAGTCTTTCCAGTCCTTTTTGCACCAAGGGGCTTTTTAACAGAACTGGCAATAACTGTATGAGAAGGAGCTCTAGGTGAAGCAGCAACTTCAGGAGTTTCATGTTTTTCACTAAGACTTTCTTTTGGAGCTTCAGGGAGCTTGACTTCAGAGAATCCATTAACAGCATTCATAGACTGAGAAGCAACAGGTGATGCGGGCAAACCAGAATCTTCTGCCATGTTTTTGGCAACTTCTTTTGAAAGTATTTGTTTGTATAACTCCGCAGCTCTTGAAGTATACTTTGCCTCAATTTTTCCTCCATCAGTCCATCCATGCTGCTTAAAGAAAGCCTGTGCACGGTTGTTTCCTCCAAAACTCATCATCTTCAACTGCTCTGGGGTCCACGAGTCCAAATTTGTAGACCTAGTAAACGGAAACCAGTCCCTCAGCTCAATGTTATCTTAAGATCTGGAAAATAATTTCTCAAACAATTAAGTGTATCTCGGTGCGCCCCTGAGATTAAGGCATTTATACCTAACACAGGTCAACTCATCATTTTCAAAAGAGTAGATCGCAAGATCTACTGTGTTGTAACTTGTAACAGGGAGTAAACAACCAAATTGAGGCCCAAATTAAGCACACTGCAATTAGAATCATTCATGGTTTTATATAAGAGATGGAGATCCATCAAGGTCTCTAAATCTTCAATAATCCACATGATTTAACCCAGGCTAGTTCAAACAGCCTGTTGACTTCTCAATGTTTCTAACTTTCTACCATATAAAGGTCAATGGCTTAGAACATAGAAAAGGTTGTCCATCTAGGTCAATGACCAACCGATTACCTGGTCTAGTATGATTATGAGACATCACTCTAAATTGCAATAATAAAGCATCTGCTTATACTGCTTGAATTCTGAAATTGGCCACTTGCACTTGAACTTTGATCAGAAGAGTATAATTAATCTAGGATGGTAAGCTGATTTTTCCATGTATAATGACCGTTGACTTGAGTTTTTTTTTTTTTTTATTGGAAGGCTAAGACTTCATGGTTCCTATAGACCTAAATCGTTGAAATTCCATCTAGTAAAAACAGAAAAATGATAATCTCCAGAATAATACATAGGAATACTACAGAGGGAATAATTTTGACACACATCAAAGAGATAGTTATCCACCCAGGAGCTACTTTACCATATTTTGAATTCAATGATTTTAACCCCCCAGACCAGTTTGCTTTGACAAGCTCTAGAACTACCAATCTAGGGCAGCGGGCTGATCTTTGCTCCAGAACA
Organism: Macadamia integrifolia; assembly: GCF_013358625.1. Classification (NCBI taxonomy): domain Eukaryota; kingdom Viridiplantae; phylum Streptophyta; class Magnoliopsida; order Proteales; family Proteaceae; genus Macadamia; species Macadamia integrifolia. The sequence goes on along the minus strand of NC_056563.1, from coordinate 33,937,640 downwards.
TACTAGTTGTTATTACTTGTGTCTCTTACAAAAGCTATAGCCTCGCTAATGGGGTAATCAGATGCCAGAAAGAAGAGGAAGAAAGGCTCCTGCGATAGCTTGAAGAACAGGGTGACAGGGTTGATATAGGTCCTGCAATTCATGGTTTGAACCAATATTCTGGTTCAACTGAACCTGTGGTTCAAGTTTTGGTTCACCCAAGACATCTCCAAATCATGAGCTAGTTTTAGGAGTTTGGAGTCTTTTTCTTCATTATATGTCAGATATTGAATCTGTTTAGGACAGCTATTCACAGCCTCCGGCTGGAAGGGTTTCCTTTATCAGTTTGGTCTTTGTTTTTAAAAGTTCAGTCAGTTGAGAACTCTCCAAACAGAGTGGGGCTGGAGAGTCCTAGTTGGTCTGTTTTGTTCCTTTTATGAGTCTTCTATTTAAACATATAAATGCTTTAGCCTCCCCCCCCCCCCCTAATGACTTGATTAATTGAAGGAGAGCTTTTTGCTCTGTTTTGGATCTGTGGATTTAAGATTACTCTTGTGAGATTCAAGAGTGTAACGCTGTGGATTCAGTGATGGGGCTCTGATGGATTCCAAGCCTAGATTGGTTCCATTCTTGATCAACTTATCTCTCCTCTTTCGATTCTCTATATCCATTGATTATAAAGTTCAGATCTCTCGTGCGAATGTTACTTCTTTCATATATCCTTAATTTTGTTAGCCATTATTCAATGCTGATCTGTTAACTGTCATATCGCTATTCTGCTTCTTTCAAAATCTTCTTTTCCTAATCGATTCAAACCATAGTTGCCAAGGCATTGCCTAGGCATCACAGGCACCTTGGACACCTTCCTCATGTTGTTGGTGTCTCTTTGCGTCTAGGTCCCCTCCAACGCCTCAGGCCGCCTAGGTGCTGTGACAACTCTGATTTCAAACTCTACTACTTGAATATAAATTCTTAAAGTCTCAGCTTTGGCTCTGAAATTTCAAATCTGATTTCAGATTTTTATCCTGCTGCTACTGTTAATTCTAATCATAAGTTCAAATCTGTTTTGAAGGCCTGATGTTACCATTGATTTCACAGTCCTAGTTCTGCTTAAACTCTTCAATTCTATTTCTATATCTGAAATTCTATGTTACTATTTTATGGATTTCAATCACTAAATAATCTCTGTTTAGGATCTACTTGAATTCTAGTTCTCAAAACTTTATTCCTCGTATCCAATTCTGGATATCTGGGATTTTAGTTTCCTAATCACAGTAGGAAACCACCATACAATTGCATCCAACCACTGCATCACTGTCCAACTTTACTGGACTATTTCCCTCTGAATAGACCACTTGACCATAGAATCAAGTGAATCAGGTTGATCAACTGTGAGTTATTGAGTTTCTATTAATACTGACATGGTTTCTATCTCTGCGATTCTGCTTTTCTAAGGGATTCCTCAATCCTATTAGTTCTGCTTAGACTCCATTTCTTGCCTGAATCTTAACAACTTAGCTATTTGCTTTAGTTAAACTGGATGCTGGTGAATCAACTAACCATCTTTCTATTTTACTAAAAAAAAACCCAAAAATAAATAAATGAATCATCAATTTGCCTCTGGTATGAAGATTCATTACCATTTATTTCTTCGGAATTCTTTCGGCCTTTCCTAGGGATGTTCTCAGATTCTTGTAGGCTTGACATCACATCCTTTTTTTACTAAGAATGGAAGCTATCTTGGAGTTATACTCAAGTAGTAAACATTTAGAGTATGTGGAAGAGGCATAAGAATAGAGCTTTCAAGAGTTTTTCTGAATCTCCCTTGGATGTTAGTGGCATCATTATGGTGAGAACAACAAGGAAGGTGATAGTGAATAATGGATAAATTAGGCAAATCTCATCAGACCTTAATGAGAAGCTTGGTAGAGGTTAGTAAATATCCTTTCTCTCCCTCCTAGTGAAGCACTAGTACTTTCTTCCTCAAGCTCACTCCATTAAATATAAACTTTTTTTTTTTTGTGGCGTGGAGTTAACCCAAAATGAGGCCATATTTGTGTAGCACACTCGTATACCAAAAATCATAGTAGCCTCATATGTGTGTTGCTGTCGTCTTATTATTTCACACATTCTCAATTTGAGACTTGGAGGAGGATGCTGATCAAGTGGCAGTCATCTGCTGGGGTTTTTCTATAAATGCAGAACCCCACAAGTTCATACACACCAGATCTTTATGCCCCTCTAGGAACATCTCATTCTGATCATCAGATGGAGGACTAGATCTACAAATCCACTGATGAATGAGAAAGATATAGATGTGGCTTTAAGGTAGTCTGTTTATCAAGATAATCATATTTCCATGAAACTTTACCTTTTTTATGTTAGAAAGTTAAAAATCTTGTTTGTCGTCCCACTTGGTAAGGTTTCCTTTCACTTTCAATTGAAGTAATTATTCATTTAGAAGAAGGGGGACGGAAGATTTAAGATTTAAGTCGAGCCAACTGCTCTGCAACGATGCAAGAATTATTATTTCCTTTGTTTGCTGCTGTTTACGGACAAAAAAAATACCACCTTCTAGCTAGCTAGAAACGGACTACCTTACATTTGAATCTAGGTCTGCGTTCTACAAAAGACAGTCCAGAAGCACAAAGATATCAATCCATGAATCAAAACCATGTGGTTAACACCAGTTCCCATCTTAGCTCAATTAATCAACAAAATTTAATACTGAAGAAGACATAAATCAACGTTGAGCAACGTATAAAGGTTCTTCTAGATCAAATTAGCAACAAAACCCAATTGTGCATGAACCGAGAGATAAACCAAAACAAACAGTATACAGTGAATGACCATCAAATTCAAGATCACCTCTTTCTCAATAAAAAAATTACCTCACGAAGCTGATGTGAACACCCAGGCTTCGGTGAACAGCTGAGCAATCGATGCAGAGAAAAATCCCATACGTGACAGACGCCCATGTCGGATTCTTCGCATTACAATCGAAACACATCTACAACACAAAATCAAAACAAAATGTGAGATCCGAAAAGAATCCATCCAGATCTACAACTCGACAACCAGATCTCAAAAACAAAAATCAATTTTAACCTACAACAAAAACTAATACAAAAAGAAGCATGTACCTTGTTATCAGACTTAGTTTTCAGCTTTCTGAAAACTGCAGTTTTGTCATTGAAGATTTCGGAAGCCATTGCTAACAGATTGACAGGAAAAAAAAAAAAAGAATGAAAGATAGAGAAAGGAGAGATCGTTTCCCAAGAGGAGGAAGGGTTTTCGAACCAGTAAACACCTCCTCTCAGGGAAAACGAAGAATATGCGTAAATCCGCGATTTGCTGGTTAGCCTTTTTTGCTCTTTCGGAATTTAGATTTTCATAATAAAGGAAACTGCCTCCGAAACTTATATTTGGTTTGTACTTTTACGTGAAGTGACGAAATAGTCCTCCTCCTTTCTCAATAATTACGGTTACTAACTAAAATGACGTATACGCCCTTGGAGAGCTGTAGTCGGTGGATGGGGTCCATGTCTAGTCAACGTCTCTTCTGTTTTCTCTGTTGGATCTGCGGAGACACCGACGCTTTGTGAAAACACGTGTAAGCAAGAGAGAGGTCCACGTACGTTGCCAGCTAAGATAATTAAAAAGCTGAAATGGCTGCGAGGACCGTGTAGGAAAACCTCCCTATGCGACTTCCTCTTCTTTGGGAAGGTCCAACGTGAGCGTCAGTGGAAGGTCGCTAAACGGTACGCATCGTCCAACTAATCAAAGTTTCTGCTGGCAATGGAGAAGAGATTAAGAAATAGACGGCCCACCAGATTCATTCACAAGGGATTTTGTGCATTTTTATACTATGACAAGATTCATCTCAAATTTAAGCATTTTGCATGGAAGTTACTTAGAGGAGGAGTTTTCACCCTCTCAAATATTCAGATTCAGATCATTTCCAGCTGTTGGGATCTAGAATGCAGCATTAGACCATTGGTGGGATCTAGAATGCGGATCAAACAACCTAATACATAGGTCCTCCCAATTGTTGGATGCGCAATGGGCGTCCCTAAAGCTAGAGAGGATCTTAGTCCTAAAATTTCAACGCTTGTTAAAAATCGATAACCAATGTACCTTATGTGTTTATGATTCTGAAATTTATTGACATGTTTTCTTATCATGCAATTTCTCAAAGAGAATTTGGTCTTCGCACTAAATTTCTCCATGGTTCAGACTTCCTCACTTGGAAAAAGACCTTCTTCACCTTCTTCCAAATTACCCCGAGCCGCCCTTACAACAACCCCATATGCCCCACCACCACTTTGACTTGATCTATCTAAACTTTTCTTCAACAATCTCATCATTCTCTCTAATGGGAGCTTTGATAGCTCAACCAATTAATGAAGGGGGATGGCATCTGTAGTGTTATCTAACAATAGATTGGTGTTTTTACTCTGTCCAAGTGCTTGCTTGTTAGATTTGTGCCCTAACTAATCTACGATCATATAAGCAACAACTTGCATAGAAGAATTGCTTGTGATCTATGATCACCCTCCACTTGCTAGGCGTGTTAACTAAAGTTAGTGCCCTGAGTTGATTTAGTAAATGAGGAGTCACCCTAAACGAGCAAAGCCAAATGAAAGACCTTATGTGATAGAGAAGCTCTCTTCTACTTCTCATAAAGCTCCTAATAATCCACGGTCTTTCCATGACATATACCAATTTTGGGCACTTAAAAATTGAGATTTTTTCTTTTTCTTTTTATAAACCCACAAAACCGAGAATAGGGGACTCAAACAAGGAATTATTGGTGCATTACCATTGGTAGGACAATGACTAGAAACCTATACAGATGTAGTTGAACTGGTGAAGTAGCTCACATAGTAGGACCACTCATGGGCTTGGGAATATTTTTCATTTCTATTTGACAGTGAAGCTAGTCTAAGTCATTTTCAATCTTATTGTATTAAGAAAGCGGATTGATATTCACGTGGCACATCTTCTAGCATAGTTAGTTAGAACCAAGAATGTTTATAGTCTCTATTTTTCTTAATTTGAAAAACTTTTCACTTTCATTAGAACAAATATATATTATTGCTACTCTCATTTATAATGTTATATAAGAGATGGACATTTGTCGAAGTAATTCAATTCAATTTTGTTCCAATTAAATGGGGTCGGTTATATGAATAATTTCCCTTAAATCAGTTTTATTCAAAGTCACACTTGTAACATTCTTTAAGCTATGCATATCTTGCATCACCACTTTATCTAGCTCTGAGTTATTTAGATATTTCCCCAATTTTTTTAGCTAGTTTAATTTGAATCAAATTACTTCTCCCTATTGGAATATCTAAAAGCTTTCATTGCACCATGTACATGTGGCATCAAACGATATTCTAGTTGTTTATCATGTATCGGAACTACTCCTAAATCAGCTCTAATATGGTCATTTTCTTTTTTCTTTCTCTAATTTAACCATTCATTCATCTCGACATCCTCACAACTAACAAACAATTATAAAGACAACACCTAATTTTATTCATAGTTTAATAACCTTGGTTATGATGGGCTCAGGCAAACCTACCTCAAGTGCCCACCCAAAAACAATTTTTTGGAAAATATACAAAGCATGTGGCTCAAGCAGAGATGTTGCCAATCCCACGATTTAATTGTCTTATTGACAGATTTTAAAATGCCATCAAGTTTAATTGTAATAATTGAACATTTTATATGTTAGTCGTAACAATTATAAGCCTAGAAAAGAAACATATTGTGCAATCCTTGTGGGCTTGCATTACATCTATTTGCCCAAGGGTACTTGGCTACAATATCTGAATTTTTTTATTCTATTTTCTTTTCTTTGGGATTTTTTTTTTTATAAAGAAAGAAGCTAACTTATTAATGCATGAGAAACACTTGATATACATATTATATACATAAGATACTCAAAGAATGGAAATGATATACACATGACAAGACAAGACAAGACAAGGCGCTTTCAGTTAAGGAGAGATAGTGACACAAAACTCCGACTGCCTCTCTCCAGAAGTTCTAAATCTTAATAAGAGAGTCAGTCTCGTTGTTAATCTCTCTTGGAATTAATATAGGTTAATCCCACCTAGTCTTTTTAACCAATCATTTCCAGAATATACATGGAGGAAGTTTGGATGCAATAAAGACAATCAGAAACTTTTTAATTTAAGTAGTTTTTAGTCATGTTGCAATGCCCAAGTTAACCCTTTTTTTTTTTTTTTTTTTTGCGAAAATTCATTTCAACAGTTGGAGAGAGAGAGAGAGAGGACATAAAATAAAATAGGCATGTGTCAAATATTTAAGTGTATTGACTCCATTCCATACTTGTGTATTTGTAGTACCGTAACCATTACTATATACTCTCCAATGTTTCAGAAATTGGATATGTGATTCAGTCAAATCGATTGATTCAGATTTGGACTCGATGGCCTGATTTTGGACATTTCAAAGCTGCCAAGCCTTTTCCCATATATATATATATGGTTGGGTATAAGATTTTAGTATTTTTCCCTATGTCCCTTCATGATATCCTCCCGCACCCATTTAAAGCAACTCCCCTTAACCATGGATCTCATTCATTGTAAGTATAAGAAAACTTGGTACTTTTTAAATATATGTATAGATATTTTTTTATTTATGGAAACTTTTTTTTATAAGATATTTATAGAAACTTTTAATCTCTCTAGGATTTTTTCCAATATTAATTCATATTCTAGGAGGGAGTTGGGGTGGTTGTTAATAATACAAGGGATTATTTTCCTTTCATGTCATATATAGCTCTCAATAATAATTTATTATTATTGAGAGCATAGTAGTAATAGTAGTAACTTATTCTTATCAAAATAATAATAATAATAATAATAATAATAATTTATTAGTTTGGATTAATTAATTTACTAATTTCCCACTACATGTACGTACTGAATATTAAGTATATAAAATCCAACATATTATCCCAGCTTCCCAGTTACCATTTAACCTTATATATATTAGAAATGTAAAGCTCCAAAGAAGACAGGCCATCCAACCGAGGATGAAAAATCTTTGCAAGCAAAAAACCCATGAAAATGCAACAACGATTTAAAAAACAAGGGGATGGAGGGGGGGGGTAGGGAAGGGATTTGCGATCTATCTGAATTTGCAAGTTTGCACCCTATGTTCTTCAGAGACTTCCTCCCAGCTTCCTAGGTACCATTTAGCCTTGTATATATCTTTATATTGGCAATTACATAGTAGATCCATATAAGGGTCAAATACAGACCCACGGAAGAATCAATAGGGGGCCAAGGCCACACTTATTGGAAAACAAAGAAATTTGTGCAAATCAAACACCAAGAGGAGTTGATCAAAGTGACTTATCCTCAAGCTGGTACTCACTGAGCACTGCAAACCGCTCGTCACTATCACCTAGATAGTTATAAAAGTGTTTTAATCAATTTTCAATTATCTAAAATATCCACATGATTGGGTAGAGAAAAAATTAATGAATGAATCTCATTTTTTCTTCAAAAGCTTGTCAGTCACACCATCCGAATAGAAACGTAATTACTATGTCATGAAACCTCATTAATGAAATTTCATACGCCATTCAAATTCTCATTCACACAAATTGTTGCGATTTACAAGGTCTACTTTTATACTATTTGATCACTCTCTCCCCTCCCTCTTGAGGTGGTACCCACATGAGAAGAAAAAAAATACTCTGACAATATTGGATGCAAATGAAATTATAGGGGAAGGAAATAAAATTTTCAAACCTAAAAAAGAAACTTTTATAATCATTATTTCACGAGGTTATATTAGTAACTCCAAATTATTTCATATTGGATTCATAGTTGGAAACTAAATTTTGACCCGGAGAGATCATTTGAGTCAAACCAAATTTTTGAAAAACCAAGTCAAGAGTTATGTACACTTGGCTAGGGTGAAAATGACATGATTCAATCATGAATTGTCTAAGTCAAGCAATATTTGGTATTTTTTATTGGAGTCACTATACAGTGAGTCTTGTCATCTTTTAAAAGGAAAATAAATGCTCTTTGGTCTAACAGGGACATACTTTCCCCTGTGTTGAGACATAGAGGGCGGAAAAATGACACCCCCACCTTTATAAAACCTAAAAAACGCAACCAGGGAACATATTTTCCCCTTTTTTAAAACACATAATTGACTACTTTACTCATAGTATTGAGTTAATAAACCAATGAATGTAATAATAAGTAAAAGTAAAAGACCCCGTTTTTTAATTAGAAAAAAAACCTTAAATGAAACACCATAAAAACTTTGAGAATATTAGACTTGGATAGTGGGACTTCACCTGTAGATCTACTTGTTGTAGCCTGGAAATTGGAAACGGATATTCGAAAGAAACGATTGTTTAATTACAGTATTGATTTCGGAATCTGTATATTTTGCGGTAATTGTGTTTCCCAACTGTTCTAGTCCATTTACTGTTATTTCCTCTATGAACTCAGTAGTTAAATAA